>NC_087520.1:33559420-33661920 GCF_963921805.1 Phalacrocorax carbo | reverse complement strand
CTCAGTCTTTCGTTACAGAGCATAAAAATCCTTTCTAACTCTGAAATAATACATAATTTTATTTGAAAAACAAAATATTCAAAACAACATTGTTGTGTTGTGGGGCCATTTCAAACCTCCAACATGGGTTCTAGAAACAAAAGCTAAGCTTGCACTTACTGCTGTGCCTGTATGTGTTTGCGTAAACACATATGACGTATCTATCTCTGTATTATTTACATTCTAACTGGTTTTGTCAGCGGCTACGGAAGCTAGGCGACACTGTGTGTATACATATTATCTTAAACAAAAGACTAGAAGAAATACCTACATAGGCCTGAGAAGTATTTGGAAATGACAAAAGGTTAGATGAGCATTAAGCAGTTAATCTAAACTGGGCATCTCTGAGACGTGCCTGGTGATATAGGGGCTCCGCTCTTTGGTCTATTACAGAAGTTTTGCAATGAGCCCTCATAAAGCTGGTGGATTCAGCCTCTAAATGGTTCTGTTATATCCCTCTGAATCTTGACCCATGGTTAGAGGAGATGACGTGCCTGGGAGTGGCCTGCACCAACCTAATCTGGGACCTGTTGGAAACTAGTGTAATTTGGAACTGATGTTGCTTTAAATTGTACCCACCCACAGACTAATGTAGATGTACTTCCAAGACACACTGGTGGAGTTGTGGCTGTGAATTTGCTATGCTGATGCTTTATGTACTTGTGATTTTGAAATAAGAAGAAGTGTCATGAAAAGTCTTTGCTTCTGTGCACTTACACTAATAGATAAAGGTTTCAACAACTACTGCAGTACCTGTAAGAACAAGTGCAAGTAGCCTTCCCAATGTTTTCTCTGAATTGCTTTGGTTTTCATCTTTGTTTTTACAATCCCTGAGGGCAAAGGCTATTTGAAACCAGCATTGGTGTTAGTATGGATGGTCTCCAAGAAGTGGGGGAGTCAGAAATAAGGTTCACAACAGTGCTCTCTATTCCATGTTGGTGGACAGAACCAGGCCAGCAAAAGTGGTACTGCCCATCATATACTTTCAAGTGCGTAGAAGGGCTGTTCAGGGCTGCTTCTCTCTTAAGGTGCACTGACAAGGAGGCAGCACAGGAGGACATGGCACTCACATACCTCACCCGTTTCAGGTCTGTGTCCTGGCTGTCAGAATGTGGCCTTACCTGTAGATCACAGTGTAAAATACAGATGCTGTCTTTGTATTAGGGTTTGATAATAGTTTGGTGGTATAAAATTTTGCTGGTACAGTGCTCTATCTTTTATTTTAAAACAATTAAGGTACCTGAACATAGTGTGATGGCTTGGAAAGGGCAATGAAACCTTGTAGTTGGGGTTTTACTCCCCAGTGGCAACCCAGGAGGCACCTGGAGTGAATTTGACTCAACTCTATGATACCTTTGTACTGCTTGTGCCTATTTCTGTCTGCTAAATCTTGATTCTAGATATGCTTATAGAAATCTTTGTAGTAATGAAACTTTGTCCATGATACAAATCTAAGGTTTGCTCTGCTTTTGTTCTCCTAATCCCTGGCCGTTACTGATCTTGCCCTTTTATTTTGGTGTCCTTCACCGTCATAATTTCTTTAGCAAAAAACAAAGTAGTTTGAGGCAAAGCTGATGCACAGTAACTAAGGATCCTCACCATGTCTTTTCTGCCTTCTGAAAAATAAAAGAATATAATACAGGAAAAGCAGTCCTCCACACCAGTGTAATTTCTACAGGCTTTTTCTTTAAAATATATCTTTCAGTAGTTACCTCATTTCTGTGTAGGAACATAGGTAGAGCATCTCAATTTGGGAATCAAACCTGGATTTACAGAGAAATGTGCAGACCAAGTAAAGGGCTTTGTAACTGGAATAAGACATTCAATCGCTGTCTGCCAACTAGTAATAAATTTGAGATTAATGCAAAGTGTTAATATTTTATATTGCATACTTTTTTGGTCCTATTCTTTATGTCTGAAAAGATGTGTGAAAAAATGAAAGTTGCATATACACCATAGACTGCATTTCTTGACTTCTGAGTCTGTGGTTGATTAACCTTAAGACATATCTATATCAATTTTTGTGGATGAATTTTTCCTCATTTTTTAGAAGGAAGTGAAGAAATGGTGTTTCCTTACGTAATTTTAGATCTGTTCTCTTCAAATTAGTGATATGTTGTTTTCCATGGAATAAAGATTGTGTATGCAATCTCCTTGCCAATAAAAAGGTATTTAAACTGTAGAAATCTTGATAAAATATTAAACAAAAGTGTACATTTAACTGCATGTAAGCTGATCCATTTTGTGTGATAATTCCAAATTATGATCATATTACATGACGTGAATTTCTGAGGGCTTTAACTGAATGGATCTATTCTGCTGCTAAAATATTTGCATTCTTGTTGAGATGCAGGGCATGAAACCTGATGTTCATGTGAACAGCTTAAAAAGTGTACCTTTATATTAGCCCGGTTACCAACTGCAGTTTTGGAAAGTCAAACCTCTGGTACTTTTGACCAAGACCTGGTTTTTTTTAAGTTACTCAAGTTTTTCTTTCCCCCAAAACCCTAAATAAATTATATAATCAAATTATTATAATTATTTGCATGACTTCAGTTTGGTTTGAAATATCAGTTTCGTGAGTCTCAAACTAATGCAGCAGTTGCCATGTTATTCTAAATTGATGTATTTGTGCACAAAGTACTTTCAGGATCCACTGTGATAGTATCTCTCATCTTTTGTGTACAAGGTTGACAAGATAATCAGTTGCTAGTGCTCTAAACTTTTTTTATTTGTCCATCAATTTTATTGCTTTTTAATGTGAGAAAATGTGTTACCTGACTTTTCAAATGAATTTGAAATAATTAAATACTTAGGAACAATTTTTGAGGCAAATTTTGCCTACAGTCAAAAATATGTGTGTCTGCATTGAATAGACACAAAGGTGTTGATTGCCTGCAATTAATGGAGTTACATGCTTGAAGGCCTATTTTCTGTGCATACAGAAATTGTTCTTAAATTATTGTTTTTAAAAGCTAGTCACAGGTGGAGAAAATATCATAGGAAGGGCATTGGCTTTCTCCCAAGTACTCTGTCTGAACATGAAAATCCAATATCTGATGTTTATTTCATTAAGGTAATCTGACTTCTTGTCTAAGAAATTCTGCTTGGAAAAAAGCATTTCCTTTCAGTTTGTGGCTAATGATATGGAGCAACAGAACACCAGGCTAAAGGAATGGAAGATGATAGGGAGTATAAGCATAGAGTGACACTTCACTGGTACAGAATTAGCTTCAGAAATGTCACCTGCTATTGCTATATTTCCCACAATTTCTTGTCATGAAAACTATGCTGTGAGAAAAGAAAGGCATCACTCTTGCAGGGTTTGAAGAGATTTTCCTCTTTTGTGGTCAGGATAAGGCTTTTCAGATGTCGCTCACTGGCAGACAGATTAAGTGCTTAAAATGAGGATTTAACAGCCAAAGCAGGTGAGTGTTCTGTTTCAATGAAACTTGTAAACGAATGGGTGAAGTTCAGGCAAAGATGCTGCATCAGCTAATAGTAATACCATCTCAGACGGGTAATCAAACAGCTAGAAATGTCCACCAATAGAACAAATGAAGGATTTGGAGAGTCATCTAGGTATAGAGAACTGAGTGTTTATCATCTCAGGAAATATACTTTCATAGTTATTTTTTATGCCTAAACATTACTCCTTGAGAGTCATTATATTTTGTGAAAACTTTTATTAACATTTCCAAATGACCTTACCCCCATTTTGTTTTTATCAGTCCCAAGAGCCATAACCTGTTTAAAATATATATTTTTATCTTAATAAACACAATAAAGTAAGCTGTCTTGCACATAGATTTGTAGATCTCATTAGAGATACTTTTTAAAAAGGTACTCCATCTCTTGGGAAGATAATGACAAGTAATAATCTTGGCATGCAAAGTTTTCAGGCAGGAACAGTTTGTTAGAATAGATTATTTAATCTTTTAGGCATTGTTTTGGAGTGGATGTAATTTTAATTGCACTTTTACACAGAATTATGACTTGAATGAGGGAAAGACAAGGGCAGCTGAAAACAAATGCGGTGGCAATATCAGTTAGATGGTATTCCAGGTGAAAAAAAGCCAAAGTATTTGCTTAAGATATCAAGTGTTATCAAAGTTGTGCAAGAAAAATGGTGGTTTTAAAACTCATTAAAGTCAACATTTGTCAGTATTGTAAATGAGGTATATTCCCTAGGGTAGTTAAGCAGCTTTGGTGGCACAAGATGGGGGTAATTTTTCAGATGTACTGTTTGCAACAGACCAGTGTCCTAAGGCTCTGCTTTAAATGGCCTTTTTATGCAGTAGGATAATAGGCAGTTTGTGCATTGCTAAATCAGCCCTATTTTGTTAGGAATGTTACAGTCAGGGCACTTACAATTTGTCAGAGGAAATGCAGAACATCTCTACAGGAGTCTGTTTAAGAGGACATCATTTCTCGATAAGCTCTTGCTTAGGTCAACATGCAGCACTGCTCTCACACTATTCCCCTGTTGCTTCTGCCGCATGGGAATGCTCTGATTTATTAGGATTGCACAAGTCATGTCCTCCGCCTGACTGAATCCACAATGTGGAAATTTTCTCTTCCCTCCCCTTTTTCAAAATGAAATGTAGAAGGTTACTTTAAAGCCCTCTTAAAGTATTTCTAAGAGGACTGTTTCAATGAAAGGAAATACCCGTATGTTGTACAGTATCTTTATTGTATAGCTGTGTGTTATAAATACATCAGGACTATTGTTGTTTTGGAAAGTGTGCTATTTAAAAGCATTGACTGTATCCATGTTCTATTATCATACTACTGTAAAATGCCTGTGATGATGTGCAAAGGTAAAATGAGAAGATTGTAAACACAGTGAATGAGATACAAACACATCCAGCAACTAATGACATTATAGTTTTTAACCAGAGCATACAAAAACCAGGCCTCAACAAAAAAACCCAAAAGTCAAAATGAGTTGCAATGATGGTACTACAAATGTATGTCTGTCAACTTTTTAATTACATTTCAAATTGTAGAGACATTTCTCCTATAAAACTAGCTTAATGAATGATAATTCTTTAGTCAAATTTGCTGTAAAACGTCGTGCTATTCAGTGTTGTGTTCATTTCCTGTTTGATAAAGGTGCTAATACTCTGTCATTCAGACTGCTGTTACTAAGAAGTTTTGGGGTTGTTTCAGCATTGTGATATTTTAAACTCAATGCAGCCAAGGACATTTTTAATGAAAAGAAGGAAGTGGTGAAAAGCCTTAGTAATTTTGTGTTTGATGCCAATTGTAATATGAGAAGTGCAGAAAATATTTTGAAGGAGTCAAAGCTATTCTTTTCTTTTTTTTTTTTGCCTCTGTTAACACTGAATTTAGCTGTCTGCAGGCATTTGAAACCGGAATATTCTGCCTTCTCTGCAAAGAGATATAACATTAGAGTTTCTCTTAAAAAGAATCTTGGGTGACTGTGAGTAACCTTCCCTGAAAATTAACTCCATTATTCTGATTCACATGGACTCATTCCTTATGGTTTCTTTTTTCCTTTCTTTGAACTGCTGTTTAGCACCCTTACTTTACCTTTGCCTTTCTCCCTGTGTAACTTCCTGTGATGCTTAGCGGTTAGAGGGTTTATTTTTTTGAAATATATGAGTTAGCAGTTTGTACAGGTTTCCCTGATTTGCATGAACCATACAAAGATCTTTCCTTCTTTGCAGCTTTTTATGGTTGGCTCTTCAAGGACCGGAATGATCAAATGAAGAAGGGGAGATGATCCTGGAGCTGGTAATGAGGCAAAATAAATAAGACACAATGGAAATCCCTAGAAACAGGTGTTCATGTCACTTGTTCTGCTGTCTACAAAGAAACATTTCTGGAAGTGATGCCGCTGCTGAAACTGAAAATCATGGAGGGCATTAGTTACCCACAACAGAACAGGCAATCTGTGGGCGATTTGCCTGAGCAGATAGCAGGGATGGAGAGGAGAGGGCTGAGGAAGTGAATGCTGCACCATGGGCTATGTACTGAGGGGGTATTTCAGACCAAGTACTGTGCTGTACAATGATTAACAGCAGAAATACCTTCTGCTGGCACTGCAAAGTGGTGTGGCTGCACTTCAGTTTGATATATAGGTAACTAAATCAGTATGATTAGAATGTGCAAATTAAATTGATGTAACATCATATAGGCATTGCCTGGAGAAGAAAGAATTTGATTTTCAGAAATGCTGGATACTTGCAAAGTTCAGCTGCCTAAGGATTGCTTTGAAAAAATTGAGTCTTTGGTGTGGAGCCTTTGTTTAGCCAATGACAAAGATATAATTTTTAAGGTAAGGGACAAGAAACAAAGAATTTATAAGAAGCTAGGAGGAGTAAAGACAAAAATTCTCAAAGTAACATTTAGACTCAGGCAAATTCTATGAAATGGAATAAAACCGCAACATGGCTGCTAATATCCAGAGTAAAATTCACTTTAATAAAGTTGTTGTTAGTATTTTTATGAAAGTGTTAAATGAATATTTAGGTATTATCATAAGAAATTTGTCACTTTGCAGCCAGTACTTGACATTCAGTTATTTTCAGTTTACTGTCCGATACAAAATTATCCTGATAGCCACCATTAATTTTCTAGAGTATTACAAAAAGCACTATTTGCACTCCTTACTAAAAGTCTTAAAGGAAAGAAAAAGTACAAGTACTTTATTTACCCTAGAAGTCAGCTTTCAAGGCTGCAGTTAGGGAACTATGATTTTTATATACCATCACCTCCTGTAAAATCTTAGATTCCATTAGAATTATCTAGCATTTTTACCTGCACTTTTGGTGTGGAAATGGTTCTTATTCAGATAACTCCAAGATCATCAAGGTAAAAGGGAAAGAGACTTACGTAATTTAAATTTAATTAATGTACTGTTGACTCTGAAACCTAATGATGACATTAAGCTGGCATTATCCTTTTTATGTCATATCATGTCCTTTCTGCAGAATCATCCAGGTACTTTAGTATCTGTTCTTTAATAATGCATTTCAGCCTTCCAGGAGCTGTGAAAGACAATGTCTTCCTTGCCTTCAGGATTGCAGTGAGACAAAAGCTTTTACTGAGAGCTTCTCGGGAGTTCCCTTTTTATATGGCCAAGTAGATGACCTCACTTTTTAGGACAATGTAAACTGAAAATAATAGAGTTCAGCAAAGAATAGCAGAATATCGCTTCTATTTTATGTTTTTTTCATCTTTTGGGACTGTGTTTAATGAAATTTGGTAATCTTGCAGATTTGCTATTCTTTTCATTACGGGAGATGAGGCTGAAGGGAGACCTTATCGCTCTCTACAACTACCTGAAAGGAGGCTGTAGCGAGGTGGGTGTTGGTCTCTTCTCCCAGGTCACTAGCAATAGAAAGAGAGGAAATAGCCTCAAGCTGCGTCAGGGGAGGTTTAGATTGGATATTAGGAAGAATTTCTTCACTGAAAGAGTGGTCAGGAATTGGAACAGGCTGCCCAGAGGTGGTGGAGTCACCATCCCTGGGGGGGTGTTCAAAAAAACATGTAGACGTGGCCCTTCAGGGCATGGTTTAGGAGACATGGTAGTGTTGGATTGATGGTTGGACTTGATCCCTGAGGTCTTTTCCAGCCTTAATGATTCTATGATTCTATTCTATGAATATATTAGTAGCCCATAAAGAATCTTCTGTGCCCAAAACACACTGAATGCAAACAAACAAACAGTAGAAGTGCCATTACTTCTGAGAGGTGGCATGAACTCTACCTGCTCTAAATAGAAGGTGAAATCTGGGCTACTGGAAGAGTCCGCTAGGTGATACGAAGCAACTTCTGGTCACAGAGCTCAACTGTGGAGCCTCCACAATATGTGCTCTATGTTTCTACATAGATTGTAGAAAGCAAGTTATAAAGAGCAACTTCAGAAGACATCTTACAGTTACACAGAGAGAGAGAGTAATAAAGGCCTGATCTGGCAAAAGGGGCAAGAAAACAATAGAGAGCTAAGACTGATTTTTGACAAAGAACATGATGCAAAGTACATCACAGGATGACGTGGGCAGGTGTTAATGCTCAAATCATTCCTATTTAATTCCAAAGAAACAACCCATTTGTACAACTCAAGAAAACCCCAAACATATACAGAATGTTTAAGGATTCTGCTTTAGCAAAGATAATGAGAAAATGGATGGATGTGAAAAAGAGTTGAACTGAGTTGCAACAGCAGTGGAGGAGAAGCTAAAGAGAGAAATGGATAAGCAGAAGGTGTCAGGTCACTCGTGATTAGGTTGTACAGTCCACCATGAGTAGCATAAACATTTCTTTTTAATTTTGTTTTTGGCTCCATACTGCACAAAATATTCTCTTGAACTAAGGAGGATAGAATCAGGGGCTGATGCTCAACCCAGGGGGAAGAGGGAGTGTCATTCCCTTACTGTGCTCGTCCCTGACCTTGTAGTCTCTGTATTGCTGATGGTCAATTCTTAAGAGCTGCCAGTGGTGTCGGTGACTTAACTGAGCTGTATGGGGGAGAAGAAATACAGTGATGTGCTGTTCTTCTGCCTTTTTACTCCTGACACACCCCATATGTTGAGATAGTGGGTGGCAGTAGGAGAGCTGGAACATTAGAAGCCGTGTGTTCCCTGTGCCAGGGGAATAATCTGTTGGCTAGTTAAATCTTATTTCTAATTCATTTCTACTTTCTAACTAGCACTAAGAGACAAGATCCTCACAGAAAACCCAGCTCTTAGAGTGTGTGATAGTGCAGTCTAGAAGGATGGTCTGAAGGTTGTGCCTTGAAGCTCTGTTTTGAATATTGATTTTAATATTTAAAATAAACCCAAACTCTAAACTGTCTAAAACCTGAGTGCATTAGTAAATCTTAGGGAAATAATACAACTGTTGTGCCTTTGTTAGCTTTTTAGGTATGTATATACATGGGAAAATTCACTTAATCAGAAAATTCAAGTAGGAAAATCAAAGCAGAAACAAAAAACTTTTAATTTTCTCTGTTAATATTGCTTGTTAAACAGAAGTTGGCATAGAATCCTAGTGTGAAATTTCCAAGAAAAGATTGTTAATTTGACATAAGCTTTAAGTTTTTTCATTCAGTATCATATGAAAATAAGTAGAATTATATTTGTTTTTGAGATTAGTATTGCTAGTGAAAAGGAGGATTTACACTACAAGGAAAATAGGTGTGCACCATCAGCGGGAGTTCATGATCATCTGACAGCTGCAGGACTTGGCAAACAAATATAATAAACTTGGAGACAAGCGGCAGAGACAATATCCTGTGATGTTTTGCTGGAAGAAGCAAAATAGAGCAGAATCAATCATCTCTTCAATGAGAGTTTAAGGTGACTTGGGCCTTGCTCTTAGCTCTGCAGAGGACTTGTACACCCTTCTTTATTGTGCTGGACTTTTCTTCCAGCTGGTTTGGCACAGGGTTCCTCTTTTACAACTGAGACCTCCATCTCCTGGGGCCTATTAACCTCTGTAGAGTTACAGACACTGCTGAAAAGGGAATGGTCCTTGCTGCCTTTGAGCAGTCATGGTCTGCTCCTTATGCATCAATCTGTACTTGATGGCTTTACTAGTTAGTCCAAGAAAAATGCAAAACTGAGGGGGAAAAAAGACCATTTCCCCCCCCCCCCCCCTTCTAAAAAGGTAAATTTGTGTTTCTTTGTATCTCTCTATCTATGAATGAGATGGAGCTCCACTGGGAACAGTGTAGTGCTTCTGCTCAGTTCAGCTTGGATGTGTACAAAGATGGTTTTTTACACCTAACTTTTATATGAGGGCTCAAATCAGAGTAATAAGAAGTATGTGGAATAAAATCCTGATTCCACTGAAGTCAGTTTGGTTTTCACTGTTGGTTTCATTTGGACCAGGATTTTAACAGAAGTTAGCTGGAGTTAGCTGGTTTTTTACAGTGGATTTCTGGTGCCGAAATCTCTTTATTCACATATGGAATAAGGCTACAGATAGCACAAGAGTGCAGCAGAATTCCAGGGATAGCAAAAATAAAAGCACTTTGACAGGATAGGACAATGCAATAGAATGTAGATTGGTAAGGTGGCCTAACATACTAGCACCTCCATTCCTCCCAGAGCTCATCTTTGTTGGAAGCCACTGCCATTCTGACAAGGGTAGCAGAAGAGAAAAATGTTACTGCACTTAAATTATTTTTAGTTCACAATCAAACACATTAATTTAAAAATAGAAGTCCTCCACTGGTAATGAAGTGGGGCAGCTGCAGAGCAAATTTTTTGTCACAAGTATGACAACTTCTGGTGAGGAAACAGAGAGGACAATTTGAAATTAGTCTCCTAAACCCCTCCAAAAGGATTTATCAAAGGATTTCAGTCAGAGCCAGTAAATATAGTTGTAAGATCTGTTATTTTGTACAATAGGACAATTCTGTTGTGTAAGAATTGTTACCTTTTTCTTATGTATTTGAAAAGTGAGGATAGTGAAGTCTTGCATTTGGTAAAGGGAAACCAAGAGTTTGTACCAAATGATTTCTGCAGATACAAAGAAGTGCTAAGTAGGTTTGATTAATAATGAAGTCATTGTTAAAAGAAGAAAAAACAAAAAAAGGGGGGGGGGGGTACAGCAAAGGAAGAAAGTATCTTTGAACCTAATTCTGTGCATTGATGATCAGGATGCTTTTGGTACCTTCCCGCTGACTGACATCTGTAGTATCCAAGCTAGAAATACAAAGTCAAATAGAATTTTTTTTTGGAGAGACTTCTACTTGCCTTTCTGCCCCTCAGTGGATTTGTGTGGATTTTGCTGAAATTCACTATCTGCTTTATTTTGTTCATTACCTTGTTCTATGCTACACAGTGAGAAAGCAGTAAGTTGTCAGACATGGGGACTGAAGGGGAAGATGAAGGTAGCCTTCGTGTTCCATAAGAAGTGGGAGGTGAAGCAGCAAAGAAGACAGGAAGACTGATTCAGGAAGATAACACAGTAGCTTACAACATGGAGGACAAGAGAGATGCTTAAAGGTAAAAGAACTGACAAAATTTCACAGCAGGCACTAGTGGGAGATGAGAATCCAATGGAAACATCATGCCATGTGAGAAACAAGCTTTCATTGATCACAACATGCCATGATGCTTCCATGATAGCACTGTCTAGGAAACCATTAACAGTGGTGAGAAGAGAATACAATATCTGACAACTTTTTGTTTTGTTTTAAGAGGTACCCATTAAAAATACATCTAACATATGGGACACAATGAATCTAAATAATGTTATTAAACTTCTGGTAGAGGTGAATCTCCAGGGATGTTTACACATGCGTTTGAAGAAAACTGAAAAACATTAGATTTTGCATTTCCAGGCTTAATTAATCATTTTACTTTGTTCTGTCTAAAGAAATGTTTGCAGAATTATTAAGTTACTCGAAATAAGCCCAAAATAGAAGACGGAATTTTATAAACATTTTACATATTTGTGTTTAATTTGTTGAAAATAGTCTAAAATCTGCTCACGTTTGGCATCCCAAATACAAATATTAGGAACACAATCCCCTGACGTAGTATAATTTGTAACAGTATTATTTAACAGTCTTCTAAGATATTATGCGTGCTTTTATTTTAGAATAAGGAATCTTATTTTAGAATGGGAAAAATAGTAAGTATGCACATCTTTGTACCTTGTGAACTGAACTACTCTGTGTTAATTTCTGTGTACGTGTGCATTCACTGCAGAAGAAAAAGAAAACAAAGTCCCACCAATAGTTTTTGGTTTGGAAATGCATTTGTAGCAGGCACAAAAAATTAGGCTAGGAGATTATGGTGCATAGAGGGGTCTTTTACCTCTAAAATATAAACCTTCTATCTTGTAGCACAGGAGGGTTAAATGGAAGCTTTTACATTGAGAAAATATGCAGTTCATGTGAAAGGTTTGATAGCACTATATACCCACCAAAAGCTTAAATGTGCCTGACTGGTTTTATGGAAGACAGTAAATTAGTCTTTCCTTTACCTTTGACAGGTGAGAAGCAGTTCTTGCATGACCAGTGGCTATCACCATACATCCACTACCACACAGGTGAGGCTTTCAGTTTCAAAATGATGACTGGTAAGAAAAACAAGATGTCCTTCCTGGTTATAAATTTAACTCTTCTATGATTAGCCTGGGCCAATTAGGACACCCCTGGGGTTCAGACTATGGCTCAAGTACAAGCTTGAAAGCCTGATTAGCTGAGGTCTCTTGATACTTGTTCTTGGTAGTAAATGCTGGCACATATAGTATTGATTTTCATTTAGATATCTTAATGTTTCCAGACAATCCTAGCAGATGTGGGCTGAACACAGATCTACGAGAGTGCTGGGCTGCAATCTGCAAGCATTTTTCTTGCCATTTTGTTTCATTTTTCCTAAACTTAACTGATTTGGAATCAGGAGATATAAATGAAAAATGCAGAGTTTGCCTATCAATCATGGCATGTACAAACGTTGCTACTGCCCTTTTCTAACATCCTATTACCACTGGGTAGTTGGCTAGTCAAACAGGAATAAAAATTACACTGCAAACATCATAAGTTAGGCTTGATTTGTTGAGCAAGAAGCCTGACAATTCTGTAAGAGTTATATACCTCAGCCTCGCTGAAAATCAGCCTTGTTATGGCTCTGGTACGTCTATAAAGATTGTTCATTTCATATAAAACAGCTACCTGCACTGAAAGGCCTGAAAGGAAGAATGATGCTGGTTATAAATATAGAAGAAAATCTATTTGTCTGCCCCTTCGTGCTGTTAGCAAGTCACACGATGCAGCCCTTATGCTGTTCCTAGGCAGCAGGGGGAGTTTTCCATGGCCACCTTTTGCTTTCATCTTCTGGCCTGGACTGAAGCATATCATCTCTCTTTGTCATATGAGATAAAGCAATGAAGTGTGACCAGTGCCACTGCATTGCACTCTGCCCACCAGGAGCACGTTAATGATAATGAAAAACTATACTGCACCACATTTAAACTAAATGTGAGCGTAAGGCTGTCTGTTGGCAGACTGGTAAAACAGTTAATGTCATAAAAGATAAATAGAAATTATTAGAATTGGCTTGGAAGGGATTTTTTTTTTATAGAGCAGGGTTGTATTCCTTTAAAGATACATTATCAGACTGTTAAATCTAATTTCAGACTACTGGGCAATTAAAATGATTAACATTCTTTACTCATATAGTTCTATTCATTAAAGTTTTAAACACCCTTTACATACTATTTATGTTGAAAATAGAGAAATAACATGTTAAAATGTCTTGGACCATTAATCATTCAAATTTTCTGGATAACTACTTTCTCAAAACCTCAGCACTACAGTGAATATTTACAAACCTCAAAGGCATTTTTGAAAGGATGAACAAAATCAAATTCCACCCACCTCTGATATGTCCAACAGACCTTTGGTAGTTCCCAGGCCCTTTGTGTTTGCAAAAAAAATCAGGCAGAAAATTCCTGAAGGACTGTTTTAAAAGCTGTTCTGCCCAGAGACTTGTATAAGTCTTCGCTGTCTTCACCTGAGGGCTTGCTCCCTCTTTGGTATTTGAAGGTAACAGCATGGATGCTGTTACTGAAACTAATAGGAACTCCAAGTATAGTGTCTTGTGTACTGAAATGAAAATATAGTCTGAGCCTGGCACTCAGTTTTCAAGTGTGTCAGATGGAATTTTGTATTATCTACCGACAAACCAGTTTATCAGATGGATATATGAAGAGATCTTCAGGCTAGTAAGTGTTGCCATTAGTTAGATGTGAAACACCCACTTCCCTTCTGTGTTGGCATTTGTAACAACCTTTGAAACACTGGGAAAAGTCAGGAAAGTCAGTATATAGTATGTGACAAGACAATTATAAACCATATATTAATGCTGGTCTTTGGAAAATATTAAGTCCACAGGCTTTGTAGTGGTTTGAAGCACTGTTATTTTTTTATATTCCTGCACCTACTGAAAATGTCTAGAACTTTTTGAAAGAAATGCTGTAAATTAGAAGGAGCGGTGGGATATAATCTACACTGTGGTCCTATATTCTGGGAAGTCAGATTGTTGTGTTTGCCTGTCCCTGAAAGCAACGGTAGAACTTGTGGCCCGTGAACTGGCTCATAATGCACCAGGTAAGAAAGCTCAATGTTTGCATGTCAGAAATTCGTAGTACGCAGGGCTGCAGGAAGCGTGCTGCGTGTGTCACTGAATGCCCTGTTTCTCAGATAGGCCATAGGCCAGATAGGCTGAACAAGTGTGGTCATTACTCTTTCTGTGGCACTATTAGTAAGAGGAAGAGGTAATTATAATTAGTGTCTTTGAAATCACCCAGGGGCTCAGCTGATATGTCAAAAATGTAGATGGTATTGAATACAAAGATGCAGCTACATTTTCCCAGCTGGCAGCATGACCCTAGCACCAATACCATATTTAGTATGCTAGGGTCTTTCACTTTGAGAATATCAAGGAGTATTCAGACTTCCTCCCAGATGCCTATTTCAGGAGCTATGTTCTCCCTGTGTAGACAGTGGAGAAGTGGCTTCCTAATTTAGGTGTTCTGGATTAGGCCCAGTTATCTCACAGATTTACTAAGGAACACTGCCTCCTAATTTACTCGCTTGAACACGGTGCCCAACTTCAGATAGAGACAACTGCAGTAATCCTAGGATCATTTGGAAATGATATACTGACAACAAATGTGTGCCCAGTGAAGTGGCTCGTCTTCCACTAAGATTTGACAGCGTGAGAGGGTCAACTCGCTGTAGAGGATCCACACAACTGTTCTGGAAGAGACCATATTTTACCTCTCTGATTTTCCAGTTTCTCCCTTTGTTCCATTACTTTAATTCTCTGTGTAAGACTGTCTGACATAACGAGTGGCTCGCTATGCAGAACCAAACCATGCTATTTTACAGTACCATGTACTGTATCTGATGCAGTTCTAACCCTAGACAATAAAGGGAACTGTCAGCCTCTATCAGTGAGGATATTTCTAATGCTGTTCCGTCATTCATTTTAAGAGCAACATGAGCAGAGCCTTTCCCTTGAGAGACTGACAGCCGTTATCATCTCTGTGATGCTATAAGCTTTTGCTGACTTCAGGGAACAGAAATCCCAGAGGTAGTCCTGAATTTCATGTCAGTGTATGGTGCTCTAAGTCAGCCCACCAAATTGGCATTCAGAGGCACTACACCATTGCAGAATGGGGTTGATAATTAATGGCTATTCAGAAGAATATTAAGATCATACTACTTTCAAACAATTATTTTACTTAACTTTTTCCTACCCCGAATCCAGATGGAGGGAGGCAAGGTGGAGAACTTAACTAGGACTGAGATCACTACCTGTCTTCTTGCTGCTGTTAGCTATGCCCTATGTCTGTGTCGTATTGAGAAGCCTGAAACTTCAGCATATTTGTGATCTGTCTGGTATCACTGTGGTAGTCATGCCTGCTGCCCCCTCCTTCCAAATTTTTCCTGTAAATTTGGATGGCAGAAGGTGGGGTGAGGAAGGGAATCTAAAGGACTGAAAAGGCCTTCCATACTCATATTAGAGTAGGGAGAACAGGAAATACTCCTACTGCATTGGTTTTATACACCAGAAATTTATCCATCATTTTGATTTGTGACAGAGTTTTGGCCTTCAAATTGACCTAGCTGTGTTTGGTCACATAGTATTTGTATCGATTCTGATGCCATGAGTACCTTTGCCTAAGCCTAGCTCTCCTGGGGGTTGTTGGACTTGTTTCCCCACGGGGCTGCAGATGAGTTCTACTCAAATGATCAGTCAGAAGAATATACTGAGCTGAAAATATAAACCTCCAGTACCACGAAACCTTACAGATATCAGTGAAATATAGAATACAAAATTTAGTCCCGGTCTCTGCCTTTTCTATTTTGCTAATAATAAAAATTATATAACATGGGATGACTTATAGTTGGTATATCTGGGAAATTATTTTTCCTTTGAGTTTTTTAGACTTCTTATACCTCCCATTGATTTTGATTATTTACTGTCTGACAAGGGGAACACAGGCAGCCCATGCTGTGCAAAGATCAGAGGTGCCTTCATTCCTCAAGGCTATTGCCTTCTTTAATTCTTCAGTGTAGGATCAGTGAACTGATTGCATTTTCTTCTATTTGACACTTTATATTTCACATTTCTTCATCAAACTATTGTAACGTGCTCTCTTTTAGAACAAGCTGCTCTAAGAATACAGCCTTTTTGTCTTGGCCATTATTAAAACCCTTTGGTGACTTGTAACAGCAACTTTCAGCCACTGCCCTGATTAATTGTCCTTCACTTAAATTGGACGGAGTAGAGGATCTTGTTAATCCACTTTCTGTGCTTTTCTTTTATTGGTGTTATATGTATTTCATATTTCATCATCACGTGACTTGAGGGCAATTGTTCTTTGGTTTTTTTTCTTCAACAAGGATAGCCTTACAGGCCTAAATAGAGATTCTTTAGCTGCGAACACAGTATGCCAAAACTGAAAGGATGAAGCACAGATTAAATATTTGCAAATACAAGCAAATAAATGCACAATCTATTAGGGCATGTAGTTATGTGTGTGTATTTTTGAAAAACAGCTCCTTGGACAGACATATTTTACAATGGCGAGAAAGAAGCCAAGGGACATGAGTGTTTAGAGTCTTGCTACTTTCTAGGTGATCCACTTTCTATTAGAAAATAGTTAATGTAAATACCAAAAACAGAAAAAAGAAGTTAATTCTGACAAACCTGACTTTAGGTCATGGTTCAACATATTTTGATCAAATAGGCTTCTCTTTCCTTTTCTCTACTTTAAGATATGCTATATATTACATATTTCCAGTGACTAATGTTTGTGCTGTGACTCCCTGTAGATGAAAACCTGGGTGATATTAGATCAAAGCCTCCAGTAATTTCATAATTTCTTTATGAAGAAATGCTTGTTTTCAGCTCTAGTTGGCATCAGTCTAAATGAATCAGTAAAATGTGATGATCTCAACTCATATAAATAACAGCAGCCTTCTCCTGTTAGAAATGCCTTTCTTCTGGAAAAGCCAGTTGTCCCACATTAATGCATTTCTAATCAAAAACACTAAGCCCCATATGGCATTTTTTAACACATTTGAGAACCCTGGTTAAGACAGAATTCTAAATGTACTGGAAACCAAAGTTCATTGTTGCTCAATACTCAAGAGACTGTACAAAGAGTATACCCTTGTATTTCTGTGTTACCCTGCTTATTACTTTTATGGTACTAGGTCTCATTCTCTTTCCTCCTCCCCTTTCTCTGCTTTTTGTGAAATGGCCTTCAAGTTACCATATTGCAAGGTTTATCCTCTCTCTCCCTCTTAAAAATAATGAACATCAGAAAAGGACCCTAAGGCATAAACAAAAACCAAGAGGGGCATGTCCCAGAATACCAGGGGATGGTGAGGAAGTTCAGACTAACCAAATACTAGAGCTTAAGATAGAGCTTGCCTATTAAAATGCTGCTTGAAAAGAATTTGTTCACATTTTTGTGAAATAGTATCTTAAAAGATACTTTTACATTTTTATTTCTGTTTATTGTTTAAAACAATGACATCTACATCCTCTGAGTCATCATTAATTGATTTGCCAAAATATCATATCATGACATGTAGGTTAGAAAACAAACATAAATTACTGGAGTCAATATTGTGTATTACCTAAAAATATAAGTTCATAAAAACCCACTACATTTCAGGTTTAACTCTGAATTTTTACTAGTTTAAAGCAGAAATGGAGAAGTGGAGGATTATCCATCAAGAGCTACAAGGGCATTGCCAGAGCATGCAGAGATGCAGTTAGAAAAGCAAAAGCCCAATTTGAATTGAAACTGGCTGTAGATGCCAAAAATAACAAGAAAGGGTTCTTCAGACATGTCAACCATAAGCAGAAAAAGAAGGAAGACATAGGCCCACTGTTAAACAGAAATGGAGAGTCAATCAGCAATGATGCTGAAAAGGCAGAGGTCCTCAACACCTTCTTCACCTCGGTCTTTACCAGCACTGGAGGGTCCCAGGCTTTGGGAACAACATTGCCAATTGAACCAAACACCGACCCACCATCAGTGAAGGAAGAGTTAGTATATGAACTACTACAGGAACTTGACCCCCACAAATCAATGGGCCCTGACAACATCCACCCGAGGGTGTTGAGAGAGCTGGCTGACATCATTGCAAGGCCACTCTCCATAATCTTTGAGAAGTCATGGAGAACGGGGGATGTCCCAGAGGACTGGAGGAAGGCAAATGTTACCCCTATCTACAAGAAGGGCTCCAGGGATGATCCGGGTAACTCTAGGCCCATCAACCTTACTTCAATCCCTGGGAAAGTTATGGAACGAATCCTCCTGTGGGCCATCACAAGTCACATGAAGCACATTATTGGGAAAAGCCAACATGGCTTCACTAAAGGCAGATGGTGCTTGACAAACCTGGTGGCCTTCTATGACAAGGTGACTGGCCTGGTTGACATGGGGCGGGCAGTGGACATTGTCTACCCAGACTTCTCCAAGGCCTTTGATACGGTCCCCCACAGTATCCTCCTGGAGAAATTGATGCGTTATAGCCTAGGCAAGTGGTCTGTGCAGTGGGTGGGGAACTGGCTGACAGGCCGCACCCAAAGGGTGGTGGTAAATAGCTCTTTCTCAAACTGGCAACCTGTCACTAGTGGAGTCCCCCAGGGATCAATCTTGGGCCCAATGTTATTCAATATCTTTATAAGTGATCTGGATAACGGCATCAAGTGTAGCCTGATGAAGTTTGCGGATGATACCAAATTGAATGGGGAAGTAGATACTCCGGAAGGGAGAGCTGCTCTGCAGGAGGATCTGGATAGGCTGGAAGAGTGGGCCAGCAAGAACCTCATGAAATTCAACAAGGACAATGTAAGATCATGCACCTGGGAAAACATAATCCAGGAGTGCAGCAGAGACTGGGATCCACCTGGCTGGAGAGCAGCTCTGTGGAAAGGGACCTGGGGGTCCTGGTGGACAGAAAGCTCAACATGAGCGAACAGTGTGCTGCTGCGGCCAGGAAGGCCAACAGGATGCTGGGTTGCATCAAAAAGGGCATCACCAGCAGAGAGAAAGAAGTCATCATCCTGCTCTACTCAGCGCTTGTCAGGCCACACCTGGAGTACTGTGTACAGTTCTGGTCCCCGCTATACAACAAGGATGTGGACAGGCTGGAAGGGGTCCAGAGAAGGGCCACCAAGATGATCAAAGAACTGGGAAGCCTGCCGTATGAGGATAGGCTGGGAGGACTGGGTTTGTTCAGCCTTGAGAAAAGGAGGCTCAGAGGGGATCTCATCACCATGTACCAGTACTTAAGGGGTAGTTACAAAGAAGATGGAGACTCCCTTTTTACAAGGAGTCACATGGAGAGAGCAAGGGGGAATGGACACAAATTGCTCTTGGGGAGATTCCGATTGGAGACCAGAGGGAAATTTTTCACAGTGAGACAGTCAACCATTGGAATAATCTCCCCAGGCAAGTGGTTGACTTGGCCACGTTGGACACCTTCAGAAGTCATCTGGACAGGGTGCTGGGCCATCTTGTTTAGACTCTGCTCTTCCTAGAAAGGTTGGACTAGATGATCCCTGAGGTCCCTTCCAACCTCTGATTCTGTGATTCTGTGATTCTGTGATTCAGATCTTTTAGCACAAGTTGTGCTAGAATATACAAACAAAATGAAAAACTTAACATGGTGTTTTGTAAAATTTACTATTTTTCATCACAGAATCATACAAGAATGTAGGTTGGAAAGCTAGCTTGTCTAACCACTCACCCTAAGCTGGGCCAACTACTTGAGGTTGCTGAGGATGATGTCCAAGTTCGGTTTTGCATATCTTCAGGGATGGAGATTGCACAGCCTTGCTAGGTCCTTGTTTCAGTATTTGACCACCCTCTTGTTAAGTAGGTATGTAAATAAATAATCTAATAGAATTTTCACATGTTGCAGCTTTTGTTCCAGGGGTATTGGAAGCTTGAGGGTAGACTTTTCAAGCAAAAACAGTCAAAGATGCTCAGTACCTTGACTCCCTCTTTGTCACTAGGTCTCCTGTTTACTTTGATCCACATTTTCTTTAGCCTTCCTTTTGTTGCTATTGTACTTAAGAAACCCTTCCTGTTCTTCCTGCCAACCCTCACCATTTTTAGTCTGACTTTTCTAATTCCATCCCTGCATTCTTGCACAATGTCTCTGCTTGTTAGCCCATTCCCACTCTCACCTTCTGTATGATTCCTTTCCGCATCAGCAGACATTCATATTCTTTCATGATGTCCTTAAGATGCACTCACTCAAATTCCTGTATGTTGGAAGGAACCGCTCTGGGCTTTGAGAAGGTTTCATGTGACAAAAAACTTCAAGAAGAGAGGAGAGGGGGGAAAAAAAAGTAAAATAGTAAAATCATTATTTTAGTTTCCAGTTCTGGACTGGCAAATACAAGACCAGCAAATATATTTCTTTGTATGTGTTAGGAAGCAAAATTGCCCTTAATGGCACATTTGGCAACAGAAGAAGGAATAAGAGGAAATGGTGAGTGGTAATGAAAGGATTTAATTTCAGCATGTGCAATTCAGAGCTTGAGCAAAACTGAGATGAAATTAATTCTGTCTTGAGGAGATATAGTTCAACTCTTCCTCCTAGCAGAAGTAGGCCTTGTACAGAGTGATTGTCTGGCTGACAAACAGTTCTATGCGACTTCATTATATGGATCCATTTTTCCTTCAGAATTTTTACATCTATTTTTAATCAGAAGATTGTAAGGAAAACTTAATCACTGGGCACTACCCATTGCTTTTTTACAGAACTGCATCCATTTAGGCAGAGGATAGAACTTACCATCTTTCTGGGTGTGCGTGACTTCTAAATGGGCTAAAACATGCAGGGTGGGAAAAGACCTTATCAGAGGCACACTTAGAAAGAAGTACCTATCTGAAATTATTGTTCAGCACACCTGGTGTCTCTTTCAACTCATGTGAGGCTACTTCCCAAAGTGTCAGCACCAAATGGTTAATCCAGGAGGGTAACAGGAGCTAGAAATTTAGTTAGAACATGTTCACATGCAGAAGGAAAACCAAGCATGCCAGTGCACTTCCTCTAGTTAACTTAAATTGCCCCTCTGACCCTGCAGCACTTCTCACTGACGTACTGCTGTAACATTACTAGAGTGACATTTTGTCATTTGCTGAATGTTAACTTGCAAAAATGCTATCTTTGCTACTTTACTTTGAGACAGGATGACATGCGCTGCAGCCCCTAGTTGTTGGGGGGTAATTTTATGCTCCTTTTCTGACAGACAGGATTCCAATAGCACCACATGTCAAAAACTCCAACCAATTCCAGTCATGTACCCACACCGTCCAGCTGTCACAGCTATAATTATTGAAACTAAAGCCCAGAGAAGTTTGTAGTTTTGGAAATGCTCTAGTCTCCTTAGATCTTTACTACTGATGTTATAGCTGATTAGGACCCTGCCAGCCTTCTGTTGGTCTCTTGAAAACTGCTGTAATTCTCATTCATCATGGAAGCTAACCAGCTGCTCCAGAGTCAGCCCCTCAAATGTGTTGCTTGATGTTATTCTTTGCTCTCGTCCTGACCTTGATACTTTGGATATTCAAACAAAGGCTACTTACTATGTTGGAGTTGGTACAAAAGGATCCAGTTAACTACATTCTGCACAGAAAAATGAAAACATTTTTATGTAGGTACCTGGTGTCACCGTGAAGACTGTTACTAATTTGCGCTCACTTCTCCATCACCCTGCTATATTTTCATGACCATTTCAGGTGAGGGAGTGAGAGGTGGCCACCTCCTGTCTGGCTGACACCGAGCCTTTGGCAGGAATGTCTGTTTTACCTCTTAGCAGAAACAAAGGAGACTTCTGTGTTCAGAGTTTTGATCCTTTACATCCACTTATGTAACTTTTATCCAAATATAATGAGTTTAACATCTTTTGATTATTTTTGAAACTTTGGTCTAAGTAGAGAGTTCAGCTATTGGCTTTTTCTAATAAAATCTTAAAGTTGAAACTGTTTTGATCACAAGGTGTTTGTAAGTCTTAACCTTTTTGACAGTCTTTGCATTCAACTGCAGTGCTACACATGTGTATTACATAAAGCAGCCGCATTGTAGTTTGCGTTTTCACAGTATATTCCTTTTTGTCTCCAGGAATTAGTCCCCCTTGTACCCATTGCAGTAGCTTCACTGACAGTTAGTTATAATCTTCTGGTTTGTGCATTCACTTAGGAGACATTTTTATTCTGAATATATGAAAGCTTTTAAATTTAAATGAAACCCCTGTAATTTACATGGCTTATATTTTGATCAAATAGGCACTTGTAATCAAGTGCCAAGACTCCAACATACTCCTTTCAACTTGGATTTCCTAAACTCTTTTGAGATGCTAGGTAAGAAAATGTCAATATGTCTAAATAAGAAATGTTTTATTGATGAGGAGAGGTTTTTAAAGTGTGAAAAGCAGGACTGAGTTGGAATTCCTACACTGGAACAACTGACTAATTTGATGAAGAAAATGAAAGAGGAAAGTTTGTTAAACATATCCTTTTAGCAGTTATCTTTTGATAATGAAGAAACTATTTGAGCAAAAGTGATAACCAAAAAAGGTGGCATTTGATTTTCCTGGTGAGAAAGGTCAGAATGACTTTGGATATTGGAAGAAAAACAAGTCTGTTGTCATGCAGATCACTGGCTCCCATTTACAGGCAACAAAGATGATGTAGATTTAAAAGGCAGACCAGATTTTTCTGAATACGCATAAGAAATTTTCCCAAATGGAAAACAAAATGTCTCTAATTTATGGTTAATTCATAGCTTTAAGATACCTTTTAATGGCCAGACTGGGAAAGAATGAAGAGATTTGGTCCAGTGGACCCTAAGTCCTCATTGTTTTCTGAATCTCTGGATACAGGATCTTGTATTTTGTCACTAACTAGCTTTTGGTGGTAGCCTCAAGTCAACAACTTCTGGACAGTTGATTGCACCTGACTCCACCTTTGGGACTCTTGTAGTCCTCCTTAAAGTGAGCTGAATAACAGGTGAAATGCAACTGTTCAGTAGAGGACTGAAGAATAAAATGGGAATCATCAGTCACAGAGCTCAATACAACTGGATGATGAAAGAGGTGGACAGAAAGTAAACAGAGAAAAAAACAACTGGAGAAGTGATCAGTGCAAAAGCAGCAGAGGGATATGTAAAGAGAAATGTGACACATGGATTGTATCACAAATAAGAGCTGAGTGAGATGTTTGAGCTGATTATGTCAGCAGTGAAAGACAAGCCTGAGCAAATGGTTTAGGACAGTGAGAAAGGAATAAGTGATAGAAAGAATATTTTGAAGTGCTCTATAATGTGAGGTATAAAATAGACGAAACAGTCTTTTAGAAGTTTCCCACTAAAAATGAAGGGGAGAATCCATGTTGGAATTCTGAGACATAGAAAAAACTCTGTAAGAAACTTGAAAGAGAAAAGTGAAAGCATTGGTGCAGGGCTCTGGCACTCTGGCTAGCATGCAATGACCAATGAGTAAAACACAACCTGTTCAGAACAACAAGACTTACAAAAACCAATCAGGACTGAATGAGAAGGGGAGAGTGAACAGAATACAGATCTGCTTCAGAAAATAATAAGAAAGAAATTATTACAGAATGTATGAGGAAGATACAACAGATATTTTCACGTAACATTTGTAATAAGACAGAGATTTATGTAGGTTACATACAGCTAAATCAATTAATATCTTTCATGGTCATGAAAATAGGTTTAGCAAGCTGTCTGGTAGAAATGGCATATTTTGGGACCTTATGGCCACCAAAAACCTTAATTAAACTAATAAAAAACATTTACAGGAAATAATAAGTTGCAGTTAGAGAACATGCCAATAGAATGTATTTCCATGATCACAGGAGTGGGACAAACCAGATTGCTGTTACTGCCTTTTTTCAGATAGGGTTTGGTTTTGAATTAAAAGATAGAGAGGGGGGAAGAATCATATTGTGTGAGAAAACAGTGAAAAAACTTAACTTCTCAGAGGATATTAATCTTATGGCTTCATTAAAGAACCATCAGAGCTTCTTCAGAGAAATTAAGACCAGTAAGCAGAAATTCAGACCTGAGGTTCAGCATACAGAGATAATGAATGAAGTTTGAGACAACTCAAAAGGGACTGTTGAAAGACAGTTTGAGGAATTTCAGATAACTGGTTTTTTTGCTTTTGCCTCTTGTTTGATAATAGTTCTATTTCTTCTTACCAAAATGAGTCTCTTGCTTCAGTAAAATTATCTTCAATATAAACTTTTAAAAAAGGTAATGTGTGGGAAGTACTACCCTGGAAGGCTATATGAGGAACTTTCATACTTAATCTAATGGATCTAAGCATTTCTTAAGCAATATGGAGGGGCCAACTTAGCTGAGAGTCCTCTTAAAACTGATGGCTAAGACAGTGTGACTAATTCCTAACAAGACTGAATGCAGTTGTCTGTGTTTCAATGTTCTCAGTGATGTAGATGTCAAGCCCTTTTCCACTTTGTTATATCTAACAAATAATTGGGAAATTTCCTGAACCACTCAGATCTATGTAAATGATAGTCAAGAGCTCACTTTGCGTCTACCATGTGTAATCTGGGAGACTGTGGTTTTTCAATGTTTTGATTTAAATGAAAGTTGGAAACAATTGTAAGAAGGGCTTTGGTTGATTATATGTAACTTTCTTATCCTTCCAGAATGTCATAGTTGGAGATCATGTAGAACATACATAGGATACAAACTACTAAAGAGTGTTCAGAGGAGGGCCACGAAGTTGTTGAAAGGTTTAGAGGGGAAGCTGTATGAGGAGCATTCACTTGGTTTATTCAGCCTGGAGAAAAGCAGAATAAGGGGAGACCTCATTGTGGTCTGCAGCTTCCTCACAAGGGGAAGAGTAGGGGCAGGCATGGATCTCTTCTTCCTGGCAAGCAATGATAGGACCCTGGGGAATGGCAGGGGAGGTTTAGGTTGGGTATTAGGAAAAGGTTCTTCACCCAGAGGGTGGTGGAGCACCGGAACAGGCTCCCCAGGAAGGTAGTCATGGTGCCAAGTCTGACGATATTCAAGAAGCACTTGGACAACATCCTCAGAGACATGGTGTGAATTTGGGGTTGTCCTGTGCAGGGACAGGAGTTGGACTTGATGATCCTTGTGGGTCCCTTCCAATTCAGGACATTCATGATTCTATGCTTAACATGCTGTTGTTAACTTAGTATCACCAAAACAAACAAAAGCTTAATATAGCAATACTATACATGGCAGCAAGAATGCTGCAAAAAAGTTCAAACAGGGAGCTCACTGGCCTGGTAAGTACTTTGTTGAGTTGGCTATGGAACCTTTAAATGCATGCAAGGAAAAAAAAATTAAAAGTGATTTATCTGATTTATTGTACCTATGCCATCCGAGGCGTGTTTAACAAAGATTTTATTTGCTTTTTAATATTTTAAAAAAATCTGTCATATGAAAATTTTTAATTTTCACTTCTACACTGTTGAGCTGTCATATAAAGAAAACCTTGTTCTTATCATACACTTTGAAAATGATTTAAAGACAACAATGCATTTGTAAACTTTTTATACAGTTTTAAAGGAATATAGCAATAGCCATATAATTACAATAATGGATTGATACCCATCTGCTTTGTTAGGAACAATTGTTACTTTAGTCCAATTTAATAATTACCTTAGTTTTAACATAGTTGTAGTTTTGTATTGTTTTAAATAATAGCATGTAATAGGGGAAAAAAAAAACCCAGAGCCAAGAAAATAATAGTTGCTCATAAGATGTTACTACTTATTTTCTTTGTTTTGTTTTTAACTGACAGTGCAGTACAGAAGTCTGCTAGGCAGAAGCATGCCAAACTTATTTTTATCGTTATTGCTATTATTACTGTTTATTATAATAATGAACTTTAAATTTACAGTCTTGAGCCATCATTGGTATATAAGACTATATGTATATTGTTATATAAGGCTAATTATTTGTGGAAGGTATTAGTATTGTAAATACAGCTTATCTTTGTTATGAGAGTGGCATTAATAACAGAATTTCATAAATGCCAACATATAGTATGATAATTTCAAGACTCTGAAAATATGGTGTATTGTAGCTAAAGATGTTCACAAATGCATGTTATGTGTGTGGATGGTGAGGGGGAGGAGGGCTGTTTTGTGCTTAGAATGCTTTCTGATGCATAAATATTAGCATTAAATAATTTTGAATACCTTGTTTCCTAAAAAGATTAGTAGCTCTTCTCTATGTGATAAATTGTGCAGGAGTTATTGTTCACACCAGTCTTCATACTGTATTATTCTGTGTAGCTTTAAATAACCAAGTCCGAATTATGCTCAGCAAGCTGTTGGGAAAGCTTGGAGGAATCTCGGAGCTGAAGAGCCAGTTTGTGCCGTGACTTACATCCTGTGCAAATGCACTGACTCCATGCTGGCTGTACAGGATATAAATTGGTAAAGGATTTAATCTGTAGCATTTATTTTTGAATTAGCTTGGTTCTATTTTTTTTCCATTTTTTATTTCCTTATGATTCTATCCTAATGTAGAGGAATATTGTGCCTGTGTATTTCTAGTTTGTAGGTAGCAGCATTTTGCTCTCTTTTATTTGGCATTTCAAATTTACATGAAACACTTATTAAAAAAAATAAATCTCCATTCTTGTTTACCAAAACTCCAATTTATATTGGATCACATTTGGAATCACAAACTTTGCACTTGTAAATATTGCACAATAATGTATGCCCTTTGTGGACATATATTTGTTTCCTTAAATTGGTAAGTACATGCCAGTTCTTTTTTTGTGCATCTAGAATGTCTCAGCTCAATGAGACTTCTTGCAGTCCACGTTGCTGTTATTTCAGAAGAGATCCCACTTGCTCTTCTGCACGTAAAATTATAGCCACTGGGGAGACAGGCTGTGTAAATGTGGCTGCACCAAATTTGGTTTGAATTACCAAAGATCCAGTCAGCTATTGTTATATGAAGTATCAGTGTATCATTTCACCTGATTTTGTATTTCTCCCTCTCTTTTAATTTTCTAGGAGTGACTTCTTATGCTAGAAAATAGAGACTAAAATAAGGGTTTTGTTCCCTGATGACTTCTGCAGAAGAAAACTTGAACTTCTGATAATAAGTGATTGGCAGAAAGTGACAAAAGCAAAGACATTCAGGCACAGACCTTGTATTAATTCAAGCTGTGCAAATAATTTAACACACCAAGTGAAAGCGGTGAACTGAGCAGTTTCCACTGAGTTTAAGGACAAGGTGAAGAATTCCACTTTTCTTAATGATCTTAGGAAAAAAAAAGTATTTTGTAAGACTATCCAACTTCCAGTAATTAGACCTAAGTCTGTTTAATAAGGAGAGTGTAAGGCCAGATCCTTTTTTGTTGTCCCACCACATACCTTATACATCTTTACTGATCACGTAGTCCCACTGAAGCAAGTGGGACTGTTGTTTTAAGTACATGGTGGTTCATCATGTGGGAGTGGACCTTATGAATAGGTCCCCCTGAATTCCTCTTCTATTGTCTGCTTTCGCTACTGCCAAATGCTGACAGTCCACCAAACTGTTGATTAATACAAGGAAAATACTAATAATTTCAGTGGGGAAAACAAAAACCACATAATCTGTGATTGCTGTCTAGTCCACAGATCCTTCCATTATTATTTTCAAGTGAGGGGGATGCTCACCCCTGCTCAGTTGCTAAGCTAGAAAAAAAATGTTAGTGGACTGGATAGTAGAAAAGTGTGAACCACGTTATGCTACTGTTTAGTGCTTGCTATAGTTTGTTTTCGTAACAGTTTGATTTAGCAGTAATTGAATTGCAGAAGCTGGCTTAGAGTAAGAAGAATCAGAAAATAAATACAGTTTTTGGTGATTAATGACTTCAGAAATAACTGGCTTAGAAAACCTGGTTGGCTTTAAGTATTCCCTTCAGTTAGGGTTATTGTGTAAGCCCAGTTTGGCCTTTCTGCCATTTTGTGTTTTCTGGGCATTCAGTCACAAGTTAGAATATCAGAGATTTTGGAAAAATTATAACCAGTTAAAATGTTCACTGAACCTGCAAATACAATGAGTATAAAATTGCTAGTAAATATCATAGACTAATGAGAAAAAATATTGTGGATCAGACATAGCTGTGATTTCTCTGTGCAACTTGCCTAAGACACATAAAATATAGTCTTTCACTAAGTGATTGAAAAAAATTGCAATCTCCATTTGAAATCTGATTCAAATTATAATGTGCAAAAATGCTTCAAAAAAAGAGAGTAACCTTTGTCAGTCACATTATAGAAAAGCAGTTGGTGAAAACAAGAGATTTGTGCTTTCAGACCAGGGTCTTTTTTTCACTGCTGTAATAGAATTTCCAATGCACTTCCACAGAAAAGAAGACTGTCCAAGACACTAAAATTGTAAACTTGTCTCCTAGGATTCCTCCATAAATGGCCTTTAGAAATTTTTGCATAACCTTGCCACATCTTCTTAGTCATTCACTTACGGCCTTTACTACTCCTGACTAGGTATCCTGCCTTCTCAAGAAGTTAGAGGGTGTCAACAAGAACTCCCACTGAGACTTTCTTCAGGTACAAGAAAGTTTAAGCCTTGTGTAGGAAAGCCATTGTAAAAGGAAGGAGGGTTGAAAGCTTCAGTTTGCCCCAATTTCAACCCACCACTAAGTGCTTTGGTTTCCTGAAGAAAGTTTTGCAAACTTACTCCTGTGTAAGCATAATTTTTGAAAGATCCTTTAAGGAAGCTATTAACTCAGCTGGCATATGGAGAATTTATAATTTCTACAAGTGTTATATAGAAGAGACCCTCTCATGCAAGCATATGATGCACTTAACTTGCATTATGAAATCTGCCTCTATAGTTGGCAATGATTTCAAATTTCCTGAGGTCTCTGTTTAAACTCTAACAGAACTCACAAGCACAAACTGTCACTGAAGGGGAGCTTCAGTTATGGTACGTTATGGTTAGGTAAAAAATATTAACAGAATTTTTAAATTGTTTTGGCAGACCAGACATAAATTGATGATGTGTACATTTTTGAAGGTAGTCTCAGCATTTACTTTGGTATCACATATTGATGCTCAATCACTCCCTCTCTTCCCTATTTCCCAAAGAGAGTCTGATGTATTTCTAAAATACATTTCATCTTATGCAGATAACTGACACTGATTCTGCTGCCCCAAATTTTTAACTATTATATTTTTTTACTATTAATTGCCTACTGCATGAGGAACAGTGGCTCCCCTTCCCTCCAAGAAGCACCCCTTTCTTAAGAAAAACAATCTATTTCCTATGATGGTTTTCACAAAGGATTGTAATCCTACCAGTTGACCATCTCACCTCTGACCAACTATCCCGCTTGCACTTCTTTTAAAATAGGTGGTTATGAAGTATTTTGCTTTTTTTCCTGTGGAAAAGAATATCCTGTATGTGGGGATTGCGGAGGATTCTTGCACAAGTAAAAGGGGTGTAACAATCATGACTGGTGAAAATATGGAAGGTTTTTTTGTAGTGCTAATACACACATATCTAAATCACGTACTTCCAACAATGTAGTCTCTTTGTAAGTTAATATATATGGTTATAGTTTGTTTTACTGGAACTTAACAGTTATTAGCTGGAATAAGTTCACAAAACCCTGTGTTCCTGTGTTACCCACTTCTATAGGTATTTTGGTTGTCAGTAATCTGACTTGGAGGGAGCTTCAGCTGCTTATATGCTTGTTCTCTCCACTTCTGTTTAACTCTTCTACAGGTCTGTAGCAAGTTCCACGAAGATGTGAGGATAAATGAGTGTTTTTTCCCTAAAAATCCAACACATCTCAGATATTAGGGCATTGTTCTTGAAGATTATTTACTATGCTGGCCCCTGAGGAAGCTTTGTTTTAATTTGTCTGAATTAATTAAATGCTAAAAAGCAGCTCAAATGGTGTGTTTTCTGTCAGGAAGCACAGGAAGCTTATTCAGGCCTGCTATTGAAGCTGGCAGGGGCTTGAATTATTACTGCAAAAGTTTTTATACATTCTATAGGTTTACCTAGATTTCCTTTTAAACTTGGAGCTTGTACACCAAGCTTTTAAATGAGAAAGTGAGTTTTTATAGTCCTATTATAATGGAAAGGTTGACCTTTCTTATTGTCACATGAATTACTTAAATAACATAGGAAAAATTAAGTAAATAATGAAATTATGAAACTATATTTTATTCTATTAAGTCCTTAGAAAACCAGCATTATAACTTAAGAGAATTCAGCAAATAAAGTTGTTTACAGTTAGTTATGTTGATTCTTTGTCACCTTCCTTTCTCTTCCTTTTAAAAAAACCTCCTACACAAAACACTGTTTTAGGTGAAAGCTATTTTTATCGTATTATTTTTTCCAAAACAAATATTCAGTGCATAGACTTCTAAACAAATGCTTTATCCTTGAAAATTAAAATAAAATATTTTCATGTAATCAGTAAATTTTGTTATGAAACTTTACAGCAGCTATATTAAATGATAAGAATAACTACTATTTTGAAATTCTGAACATCCTGTAATTAGACCAGCCTTTAAGAAATATTCAGAGTTAAGGCACATTAGAATGTATTCCACAACATGGAGACAGCCATGACAAAGAAACATTATTCTTAGATTTACAATTAATTACCCTTATGTCTATACCTTGCATTCAATTTGCATATCTTAAAAGTGCTGTAAATTTCATAGCACTCCCTTGTTATTTAAGATCATTCTGCTTTAGTAAAAGTTTCTACAGTGATAACTTTCTCTTGATTATGTAGTTGTGAGGTCAATAAATCTGGCTTTACTTTGCTCTACAATGTTATAATTTTTCTTTTTTTTGTGTGTGTTTTTCATTATTTTGCTCCTTGTTCCTCCTGCCCTCTCATTTATAATCCCCTGAAGAACCAGTAGATAGAGAAGTCTGGCTAGAAGACGAAGTGAGTGGTCAGATTCTCAGATGTTATCTATTTCCCAGAACGCACTGGTACTGGATGTCTGACATGTTCTATACATCTTTCTAGTGTCAACCTCATTAAACAAATACAACTTGATGTATAGCTCTCAAGAAATGAAATTTCATGCAGTGAATTTGCTCCATTCCAGCTTGTGTTCTTCCTTTTCTCCCTCTTTCTTTTCTACTTCAGGAATAATTTTGTGCATTCTTGATTTCTAGCATGATTTCACAGGGTGACTATTCATAATTTTGTACCCTGAGTTTATCAGTGTTTTTCTGGTATTTAGAGCAATATATAAGTTTTAAGCTCACAGCTGGACGTTTCCTACTCTCTAAACAAGGAATCTTTACCACTTGATGAGATGTGATACACCATTCAGAATGTGGCTCAGTATGTTTACTTTGGTCAGATACATATGTGGATTTTCTCTAAATATTAGGGGATTCTGTTGCAACATGCTGTTTGTAAATGTCGTAGTCTTCTATGGGTAGTTACGTATAAATGTGCCAGAACTGTGTTTTATGGTCTAATTCAAGGTTAACACAATATCCTGTAAGCCAGAAGGACATTGAACACTTTGCCAGAATAGTAAATATTACTCTCATCTTCCCCCCCACCCCCAGCTTAAAAGAATTTTAAAAAGAAATATATTTTCAAACTAAAATAAACCTTCTTTAATGAGACTATATATTATTTACAGAAAAATGCCACTAAACTCAATTTGTACTGGTCTCACCACTGGGTAGAAGTGAAAGTTGTTGAAAATTTTTTTTATGTAGTTCATTGAAGTAATTTACTGAATCTGGGGCAATATTCTATTTTTAATCAAGTTTAAAAGTATAATGTATGAGAACACAGCAACACTCTCTATAGATTTTTTGCAGATGAACTGTTGTAAAAAATACACAGACAAATGCATAAAGTTTATGCCCATCTTCTCTCTTTTATGAAGAAAAATTGTTTGAATGTTATTTTAAACAGGTAATTCCTTCTTGCTGCCCATCTGTATTATTAATTGGTACCTTATTAGAGTTATTTTTGAAGTTATTATTACAGTATTTTTCATTTAATATTTTACTATATAACACTATTATTTAAAACTATTTTGCTGGATAACAGCAGCCATCCAAAATACTGTCTGTTGCTCAGAAACAGAAATAATAAAATAATGGAAAGCAGAGCTATTGTATTAAAGGAATGACTAGCTATACTTCAGATATTAAACAAAAACTCAGAAAAGATTCTTTTTAAACACTTTCTTATTGAGCGATCCAATCATTGTGAACTTTAAGGCTGAAAATATATATTTTTTTAATGAAAGAATCTGTTTCTTTTCCCTTGGGACATGATGTTGAAGCTATGGGAAAGAACAGGGTGCAAGATTTAACAAATATATTCACTTCTGCTTCTGAATTTCTCTCAGGCCTTTTAATATATAAATAGTTTTGAAGATCTAAAGTAACTACACTTATCTTGATTTTTATGGGCCTGATACAAGAAAGTGTTGAATATGGCACTATTCTATTTGATAATAACATAACATTTCTATTAAAATTATTTTTAAAAACCTTCCAAAATTCCAATAACAGTATTTCAAGGAATATAACATGGTAGTGGAGATTAGCTAGCCCTAGAATACCTTGGCAAAAGTGTTCAAGTAGCAAGAGTTTTTCTAGTCTGATGTCCTATATACATCTGTTAAATTACTCAGAGATCTCATTAAATAAAGCTAATGTACTTGTAAAACAGTAGGGAGAGACAGTATATCATTGTAACTGTTAGAAAGAGCCATTCTGGCAAGGAGGGAGCCAAGAAGGCTAGGTGTATGCTGGTCAGTGTAGATGTTTCTAGGCCATAAATCTTGGCCCTTTCCTGCCTACTTATTGTGTATTTCTTTAGGTGAGAGATTGATTGTAGCAATGGAAGATGAATTTGCCCATAGACCCTTTCTTTTTTTTCCTTTATACTCCTGATGCCTCGCCAAGGTGATAATGCTTTTTTTCCTGCAATCATTTGTTTCAGATTAAAAGCATGAAACTGCATGGAGAAACACAAGAAAGCTTGTCTCTGCAGTCAGGCAAAGATGAGGGCATGAAGATGTATAACTGTCCCAGGTGGGAGAAGAGTACAATTTACACCCTCAGGACTTGTAACAGGTTTGTCTGAAGGAGAGCAAAATAGGGTAAAATTTGAGAAAGAACACCAGCATTTCTTTATTGTGCATTTTGGACATAGTATTTTAATTTTTTAAGCATTGCCGAGTTGTGCAACAGTGCTACTAAAATATTCCTTACCTATCTATTTACTGCTGACCAAACCGGATAAGAACTGCACCCGTCCATGTCCCCCGCTGCCCACCCTGCCATTTATACCACATACTGAACGTGAAGTAGAATACTTTTCAGGAATATATATAGATGCTGAATTTATAAGGATCAATATAGTCACAAATGTTGTACAACATGTCAGGATATCATAAAAAAGAGGCAGTTCTATATAAAATACTAGCTTAATCTTGGAGATTTTAAAGCCTCATTAAAATGTGGATAAAGTCCATATATGGCATGGCAGCATTCAAAAGGTTGAAGTTGTATATCTGTGGTGCAGAAATTTTAACCATTACATTTGAATGTCAGTCGACTCATTTGATCACAGATGATATTAACATGTAAAAAGTTAAGATGCATCATATATGTCATATAGCCCAATAGGAATTTGTTGTTTAAGGTTTGGGGAGTGCCATGAATAACCCTGGCCCTTAATTTTTGAAATCTGATTTCTAAAATAGAGATGATTATATGACCATCTAATAGCAATCAAATTTTACATCACAGGACTTCCAGGCAAACTTTATAACTTCTGCTAAGAAAAGACTTCACTGCTTAATTGGGCAGAAAGATTGGGTGGTGCTGTAGCCTTTCCCCACGCTAAAGGGGTAATGAGAGATCGCAGTTGTGGTTGGGACAGGAATCTGGTTTGAACAGAATAAACAGTTTAAAAAACAAGAGGACATGTCTGTAGCTGTTAGCAACTTTAACACTGAAAATTGCAAATATTCAGGTTCTTGCAAGTTCATGTAATACAACTGCTCTACCTTTGCAGATAGTTTCTTTTTACTAAAAGGTGGTATTTGATCCCACTTGCATTGTTGTTGGCCAGATTTGCAATAATCTGATAGCAGGTTGCACATATCTACTTGGCCAAGTTATCTGGTAGTAACAAATATGAGGATTCTGAGATTTTTTTCATGGAGAAACTTTGAAAGTCAAGCAAATACTTTTATCTTAACCTTTCCGCAACGCTACCCCGTATTTGCTAGTTGTCAGCACATGTTTGTCTGGAGTAATTCGTCTCTGCCATCCGTCACTCCTCTGCCATTCCCATCAGTCCCATTATCTGGGATCAGGAGAGAGCTGAGGATGTAGCCTGAAGGATCATTAAACCTTAGCTTCCAGGTACTGCAGGTAGTCCAGGTGGTCTGTTGTTATTTATAATAAAGAAACAACACAGCAGAACTGCCTGTTCTAGGCCCATGAGGCCTAGAGAAAGGACAGGCTGAGGGATGTCATCACTGAAGGACAGCTAAAAGTGGACTTTCTTTCTCCCACACTGTAAGCAGAGACGATTTATTGAACATCTGTTCAGTACATGGCTGGGAAGATTGATTAATTTAATTGCTCACGCTTTGCTTAAGTAACATTTGAATACTTAATGTCAGGTTTGAAGGATATTACATTTACTCGCACACCTTTTTAAAGAGGCAGAGTTTCTCATTGCTTTTTGTGTTTTTCAAGGAAGTTGAAATCCCTCTTGAAATCTAGTTTGCCCAGAGGTCTGGGAAGACTGGAACAAGTGGGAAAAGCTGCTTCCTTTCATAAAAGAAACTAGTTAGTTTTCACATTTTGCTCATCATGATAAATCGTTACTATAATGAGGTTGGATTATCCTTCCTGTATGGTGGCAATTTTCCTTCTGGTGTCCAGGATACAGACATATTCAGCATATTATATATATTATATATTTCTGTACCCTTTAACATAATATCATGGTCATATTGAAGGAGTAGATGAGTTAAAGCCACAATAATTTAGTGCATGTTCTATTCAGAGAGGGTATTTGGGAAGAAATTCCTGTGATCCTCTCGATGAACCCCACCCAGGTACTAAGGGAGAAATGTTAAGCAATGGAACATTTAGCGTTGCTTGCTTCTGCACATTTTGTATACATCTGATAGTTTTTCGGCTGCATAGCTCTGAAAAGTTTATCACCAGTCTGACCAAATATGATAAAATCCAACTGAAACTATCAATGGGCACTCTAGAATATCTGGCACAAACCCCTGAACCTCTACCAAATATAGCACAGTTAACCTCATTTATAGAACAGTGAATGTTGATATTGCCTGTACATCTGGTAGCAATGTCTGTGACTCTTAACAAATGCTTATTGTTTAAAGGTAAAGGTGAAGCTCCTCTTGTTTTGCTGCACTGTAGAACTGGCTTTGAATTTGTCACCATCAGATGTTAAACTGGGAAAAAGCAGACTGATAGATAATGGTTTGCGTGCAAAGACTTATTCTGTATGATTTTTTTTCCATCTTAAAACTGATTTTTTTCCCCCTTCCTTTATGGTCTAGTAAAGATGCTCTTTGATCTCTCTGTACAGCAGTTCATTTTAAGTCTGATATACAGTCAGATATTCTATTAGATACAAGATCTTTAAATATTTGTCTTACTTTGTATGTAATTTGCTTTGGAACCGTTAGTCCAATAAATAGTAAATGATACTGACTTACATAGCCATGTATTTTTATTGTCAAAGATACCATATATAATGTTCTCACAACAATGCTTAACTCTGAGAGGGTAGGGATTTAACACTGCTACATGACTAATTTACTACCTTCAAACATAAAAAGGAAAGCTTGGAGGGAAAGGCCTCATATGAAGCTGCATAAAACAGAGCAATAGTATCATGTAGTGGTACTTAATAATGGCACTGGCATTTTGTTAGCATCTCTACAAGAAAAAAATTGTTCTTAGAGAAGGATAATCTACAGTCAAATCTGACTGAAGTCAAAAGAAACATTGGCTGATTTCTTTGAAAGATGCCCGTCTGTCCCTGAATTTGACTGTACACAATACATCCTGCAACAACGAGTCAGATTGTCAAGGCCAGAACCAGGTGCCTATGTTACTTGTATCCTTCTACATCAGTCATACTGTAGGGAGCAGACAATTAATTCTGGAGCAAAATTGAAAGTCAGAGGCAGAGTGTGAAAGAACAGAATGACAATAATAAAGTGCCCCTGCCTCACATTAATCTCCCTCACTTCAGGGCTGTCAGAGGCGGCCTGGCGGTGACTAATGCCAAGCTTTGCATACAGTGGTCACAGACATGAACAGCATGCTCCCTTTACAGCATCCACGATTCGCATTGTTGAGTTTTTGACTCCTGTGGAATCATTGAAAAAAACAGAGCCGCTGGTCATAGGTAGGACGAAGTTCCTTCATCATACACCTATTGATTGATGGGCAGTATTCCTGGGCTTGGATTAAAAAAAAAACAACAACAAAACCAAAAAAAGAATCCTGACAAATGCAGGGAGATTAAACTAACTTTTTGAATGGATGAGCTCAGCAGATAAGGGTTAATAGGTTTAGGTTTGAGGAAGTCCAAGCATCATGTGCAAGTCCAAGCATTGAGGCAAAACGATCTTGCACCTCTATAGACACACTAATCCATTAACATTGCAAAAGACTTTGATGCACATTTGGGAATTGTGTGCCATTGATTTTATTGTCATCTTTTTGCACAAATAGTAAATAGGCTAACATTTAAGGAACAGTGTAATTATTCCCGAAAAGCAAGACATCAATGTAAAGTTTATTGTTGTAGACCAGACATTTTGACAGGAATACTGTAATATCCCAGAGGTGTCACTGGGTTACTGAAAAGGTTAAAAATTGGTGCATTGTGTCGGAGAAGAAAGGCAGTAACAACAAACAGCATTCAAAAAATCACAGGCACTTCTGTAGGAAAGTGGAAACGTGTCATGTAACAACATACAGCTTCTGCAAGTGGATTGCTGCACTGAGGAAGAAAGTGAAACATGCCTAATGAAAATGCTTCCTCCACTATCAGCATTTTGAGGCTCTCATTATTTAGATTGCAAAAATAACTTTCCTCTCAGGTTCCTCCTTTTATTGTATGCAAACCCCACACATGCTGATGTGTTGTGGAGTTTGATAGGGCTGTGTGTGAAAATTTCATTTATCTTCTCTGATAATCATGGGAGAAAATCCCCACACGAGACTTTACTTGCTAGACTATGCTGTTTTTTCCTTGCTAGCCACGGGTATGTATATTAAATCATGAGGACGATAGTATTTTTTATAGAGTGTTATCTGACAAGGAGAAAAGTACTTGCAATCTTGTATTATAGTTGAGTAGCAGAGGAGCATTCATTAGAATCTGAATGAGAAGAAGGAAGGGATATATGGCAATGTCTTATATGTAACCAAGAACAATATGTTTTATGTTTAAGTATATTGTTGTTTAGCATTCTAGAGGATGAGGAAGGAAGAACTTAAGTCCTCTTGTATACTGAATATAGTATGTTATTGGATCAGGAATTGAAATATATTTACAGTAACATTTTGAGCCTTGTACACTGTCAAGAACCGTAGGGGTTTTTTTTTTATTATTTTTCTAAGTAAATTTATTTCCATTAATAACTCCCAAATCTCAGTTTTGACTGAAAACATTTTCACAGCACTTTAGATAGTTTTTTCAAGCTACTCAGCTGGATATGTAGTTGTCTTTTCTTCAGGATGATAATAGGAAGTATAAAAAACCTCCATCATGAGCCATCAGTGTGGTTTGATTCTGAGAACCTAAGCACAGATCTAGTGTGCTTGTTTGAGCTAAAGGAGAAAGTCTGCTATCTGGCAGCAGTGACTTTTACCCTTCACTTGGATTAGCCATTTCACGTGTCGCAAAACATATTTTACAAGCATTGTACAAAAGCATAAGTTGAAACATGCATATGGTGTGTGCCAGACATTTCCAAGGATATTGACATGAATACATTTAACAATATGTCACTCACTGTGAAGCTCCATTTTGAATGTCGTTCTAAATTCTAGGTTATTTAAACCAAAAACAGTTTATGGTAGTGGTGGCATTTTAGGAGGCTGGTGAAAGGACATAGAAAGAAGCCACCATGATACATGCATTATCTGCTAGGTCACTCCCTAGAGGTTGCTATTCAACTTACTGCTGGCAGAAAGAAGGAAGGTTTCAGTTTTACACACATAATGCCACTACTTTCTTGCCTAGTGATTTTAGACCTAACTTTTCCAAACTCTTCATGGATAGTCCTGTTCTCTGGTTCCATAACTGTCAATGAGAACAAGCAGTGAAATCCCAAGACTGATCTCAACAGCAGGTCCACTAAGAAGTGGTGAATATGGCATTCTTTACTTTATATCCAATGCCTTTGGAGTTTTTCAAATGAGGTGGAGAGCTGTTTTTCAGAGCGATGTAAAATGTGTGTGTAGCATGGTAGTTCTACTTGTTCTGGGAAGAGTCAGAGTTAGGGAGCTGTCAATCGAAACTGTGTTGTTCAAAAGTTTTTAATAAATAATTGGTGTGTGAGTCCTGCATCCTCAGCAGACCTAGATGTGGTAGATCTAATTATGTCAATGCTGTGTACTTTTAAATGCTTCTTTTTCTTTGTCGCCAATACATTTATTCTATTTCTTTTTAATTGACTGAGAAATGTGATTTCCCTATCTTTTTCTTCTTTATGTTTTGTAGGGATGTAAGATGTCTGGCTTCCTTGCTCTTCTAACAGAAGACAAAGGCTGCATCTAGAAATTCTGGGTTTTGTTTTACAGAAACCATAAACAGCTTACGTATAAATGAGAAAAGAGCACTTCAGCTGTTCAAGAAAATCAGCATTGCTATACAGAAGAAAACTAATGAATCTTGCTTTCTGCATGCTGGTAGCATATGTGAGTTCTGCCGGCCCCAAATCACCCTCAGTTTAGGAGGCTATGAGGGCAGAAAACTGTTCCCAGACTTCCCACTGAAGGTGTATCACCTTGCACCATACACAACTATTTTGGCTACTGATGGGCACATGCTGCTGATTCCATATCCATAAAATCTGGACAGAATTCAGGGCACACAGACTGGTTTCCCTTCAGCCAAGATGAAAAATCCTGAATTCTGTCCTCCAGATTGGAAGATTAAGAAGTGCTTGGCTGCCCAGATTGCAGTCCCACTTCTATGCACAAAATTGGGCCTTACTATATTTATGTATCATTTTGAAACAGGAAGAAATTAATGGAGCTAAAATATTGTTCATTAAAGAGAAGTTCTATAAAATGTTGGAAATTAACATATTTGCAAATGTAGTTTTGCAGTAGAACATGTTAATACTCACAAAACAAATTTAGAAGTTGTATCCCTTCAAGTGAGTATTCTTACTTTACCATATATTACCACGCCATGCCCAGCTCATATGGGCATTATTTTGGTACAATTAATAAAAAGGCAGGAGCCCTTTTCGATAATGGGGATTGTTCCCCATATTTGTGACAGATGATGCCAGTTGCTTAAAGTGGTATCTTCTCACACTGTCCCATTCACTATTAAATTATGTTTCTGTATTATTTTTTTCTTCATTTCAGGGAAATGTAGTGAGCCCCTAAACATGCTCCTAAACATTGCTTATGGTACAAATAAGGGGGATGTCACATGATCTTATTGGAAACAAGTAGTCTTTCTTTTAACTCTGTTTCAACCACTTGTTATCAGTTTTTTCCTTAAGCCCTTCACTGTGGTTTACAGGCAGCAGTGACCACCAATATGCATTTGTATTGGAGTTTTCTCTGATTAGAAAGTAATGAAGGATACAGAAAGAATTACCTGAATTACTAAATATTCATTAAATAGGATGTCAGATCTTAGGATAATTCAGGTGGGAAGCCACCTCAGGAGGTAATCTAGGCCAATTTCCACCTCAAGCTGTTACTTCAGTATTTATGACTGGCCATATTTAAGCACTCCTGGAACTCATCTAAAATGCTGAACCTGGTTCTCACTCTACCTTGATTGAAGCTATGGAGGTTTACCACTGAAAACAGGGTTCAACTTAATGATGAGCACTTCTTAAATGTCTGTCTTCAATCTGTATTTGAAAGATTGCATTCAATATATTCTCCCTGTAACCTTAGAAGACTTTTTCTTGGGTATGGATACAAGGACAGACTTGTCTTTTCACTCAGCTTCAAAAGCTTTAATTATATCTGACAACATTTTATACTGAACTTGGCTCATTCTCTTGCAAGGAGAAAGTATGCAAAGTTTACATAGGAGTAGGCAGAAAATTCTGGCCAAATTTGTTTGCTATAGCAAAAGCCAGTTCACTGAAGGGCAACCCTTATACTTATTTTCTTGAAACCTGAACAGGAAAATCTGTCTAGTGCCCAGCATGGAATTTTGGATCAAAATGGCAAAGGAAAATGCACAACCAACTGCATTTTGAGGCCCAGAGCATTTATATGGATATTGCCTATTTGGATTTCTCATCTTATTTTCTTGTTCACTTGCACGATGTCTCCCTCAGCCCCACAAATTCAGCTTTCTCCTGATGAAATATTTTTTGAAATTTCAAATGTTTTGTGGCACAGAAAAAACATTCCATGTCCATCTCTGCCACATCTAGATATGAAAAATTGTCTTATGTGGGCTGAAATCATGCTTGCAGAGCAGCGGCATGTAGCCATGCTCATTTGATGATGCCACGTCATCCCTGGAATATAGCAGAGGAAACTGCGTAGAACATCATGTGTTACTATTGAGTGAATTTCATAGTCCAGGCCCTGCACTGACATATTTCCTCCATCCCCTGCAATGCATACAGCAGGAGTATTCCATCTGCTTCTAATGAGGCATAGTGGGGGAGGAAATTTTGTCTATAAACAGCTCCCACAACACTTATAGTTTTATTGAAGAACATCTTTGCAACAGTATTTGTTTGTTACAAAGGTTTTTAGCTATTTGTTTACTATAATTTCTGGGGTTGTTGAACAGAACAAATTAACCAATTCCTAAACCTGGCAAGGTTTTTGGTTGAATTTTTCCTGTACTTTGAGAGCCAGTTCCAGACCACACATTCTTGTTGTAAGGGTCTTGCTTATATTCTCCAAAGTATAGATGATAATTTTGTATGTACCTATTCTGTTATAGCGGTGATACAATTTTAGCTAGATTTAACTCTAAACAAAGAGCAAGCTGTTCTTATTTAATTCCATTTCTGAACAAGTTATAGCAAAATATAAATGGAGGATGAAACAAAGGTTAAAAAAATATCACTTTGTATAGGCTTTCTTTTTAAATGTAGGATCCTTTGTACAACAGAGAGCTGCAATGTTATTTGGAGGGAAATAATTTACTATGATGTGTATGAAATGGAATTTTGATAGACAGAATAAGCTGCAATCCAGGTCTAAACTATAGATTTTCAAGCAGATTGATGCAACAAATTGTTAGCAAATAGCAGTTTGCAATTTGATGCTAATTAGACATAAGGCAAATATGTGCCATGACAAATTAGCAGCAAACCATACTGAAAAGGATTAGCAAGAGCTGGCACAGAGACTGCTCGATTTTGCATATTTCCTTGTCTTAGTCTAGGAGGTCTGAGCCAGTTTTCCTTCTCTGTAAATAGGAAACCAGAGCAGAGATCACAGGCATGCTAGAATGCCTTTAATTGCATATTTGAAATGTTTTAACTCTCTCTTAATCCCATGGAGGCTTTTCTCTATACCACTAGCTTTATTATCCTGGGAGATGATCAAGCACTTTATCCATTTAATATTATAACTAAATACATTATGAGGTAAGTAACTCACAGGGTTATTTACTTTAGGAAGTCTATTGTACTTACAAGAAAAAGCCCCATTCTTATTCAAAACACCTTTGCTTAACTTCCTGCAAATGTGTTTTTCAGCAGATTTAATTATTCATTTCATTAATAAATTAATTTTTGCCAGAGGATTATCATATCTCTTTATTGATGTGCACAATGCCCTTGTAGTAGTTAGTCTAGATCAAACTCATCATGATATCCAGAAGTGATAATGCAGTTGTGTTTTCAAACCAGAGTGCAGCAGGCAGGTAATTTTTAACCCAGTTCTTCAGATATATGCCTGAATGTGAACATAGCTGTAAGTATGTCTTCAGATCTAAAGAAAACTGCTCTTGCATCTTTAAGGAGTGAGATAATTTTGTTAAGATCAAGAATGCTAAACAAAAGCCATGGTAAAAATACCTCATTATTAAATTTAAGCAGCTTATTCTTTCTTTATATGGTTGGTTGGTTTTTTATTTTTTTAATTAAGATATTCTGAGGTAAACCATCACTCTTTCCAAGCTTTCAATTCATATTTCCTGATGTGTATTTTGTCAGTTTGGATATGTAAAATGACATATTTATCCTTCAAGTAATTATTGGGTAGATGAGAAGTTCTTAAATACTCTTTCTCTTTCCAAATCTGAGTTTTTAGGGCATAAGAAATGTTTAACTTATTAGCTGATGTTAGATGGTTGGTTGTCTAAAAATATACATATTTTACATTCCCAACATTCCTCTGTCCGTATATGGATCAAGAAAATGTTAGAAACAGTTCAAAGGTGGGAAAACATTATGTGGTTAGAGGTATACACACATTTCAGTTAGCTAAATAAATGAAGTGGGAAAATAAAAGGATATTATGCACAAAGGATACTTCTTTCATAAGTCTTAGAGAGAATTCCTCAGACAATTTAAACCACGATCAGTAACAAGTTTTGCCACAGTGCTGTCTTCACATATAAATGGCATAATATCACACTATTAAGGATTTACAAAGAGGCAATGAAAGAAGTTGTACTGTTTAAAAAAAGGAAAAAAGAGAAAAAAAGAAAAACCCCAAGATTTTCTTGCCATTTCTAAAGGCATTTATATATTATTCACATAAAGGGCACTGTCCTGTAGAAGCTTCGGTGTGCACTGAGGCCTGGAGAACGTCTTACTAGCATTGCCATGCTGTCTCTCACTGTGAATGTTTGTCTGCTCCCTTTTGCCAATATTTTTGCCTCTTTGCCGCATCACATCTGGAATTTAGGAAATGATCTTTATGCTGGTGCAAAATCTTAGAAAGTTAATTGATTGCCATCCTGGCACAAAGAGGTACACCTCCTTTTTGTTGTCCATGAATTATACTGGTGGTGTGTTTTTGGTAGGCAGTTATTTGCTTATATTGAAAGAGTGTAGCAACCCATCAATTGACAAATGTAGACTAAAAATAGAACTAGTTGAAAGGGATGTTGTTAAGAATTTCAGGATTAAATGCTATGTATAAATGGTTGTAATTTCTTAAGGGAAATTCAATTCTAGTCAAATCTTTGCATAAGGTATCTTCCCTCACAAAAGCATCAGAAGTTTTCTGCCTGGAACGTGGCTCCAAAACACCCTCACTGCTCAGTTCTGTGACAGCTTTTCTGACAGTGCCTAAGCAGATTTTACATTTTCATGTAGATACACTGCCAACCCAGACATTGCCTCTGTGAGCTTTGCTTATCCTTGCTGCAGTGGTAGTGCTGGCAAATCTTTATGTTGGAGTACAGATGTTTAAATGCACCCATTCTCTTTTGATAGAATTACAGGTGTAGACACTTCTGCTCTTCTGATCAGCTTTGTTAAGGCCATTTAAGTGACTCTAGTGTGTCTGGGTCATTCAGTACCTACTGATTGGAAAACTGGTTTGGAACACTTTGAGAATCTCCTCTGAGCCAGTTACTGCTTCATAGCCATGTTCCAGTATTAGGCTTTCTTCACCCTCTGTAGCTAGGAATTGCTTTTTTGGGCTTGAATTTTTGCTCTTTCCTGTTTTCTCCCTAGTGTCTTTGGGAATACAAAGTAGTTGTGAATTTTTTAACTGTAAATTTGTTTCTAAATACGAAATAAATTTTCAGGGGGAGGGAAATTAATATTTGATGAAAATAAAACCTACATGAATTTCTTAAACTGATGGAAAACCACAAAAAATAAAAACACCATAAACGGAAAACAGTTATTTTGTGGTTTTGTACAGGTTATTTCATCTGTTTTGGGAAAAGATAGTAGATGTTAGAGCAAATTCATCCTGAAAAAGCATACTTTTTTTTTTTGATAAATGTATTATCTCTATTTAGAGCATGGGATTAATAAGATGCATTGTCCCCAGGAAAATGTGTGCACTCATGGAGAACCTCATTGACATTGCTGCAGAGAGGTAAATTCAAAAGGCCAGATTTCCAAAGCTGTTTTCTGAGATTGTGCAGGCAAATTTTGTATATCTAAAACCACATAAGTTGGCATTTGCATGACATATTGTGGCTAACTGTTCACTTATCTAAGTTATTTGTACACTTTTTTGTGTACAGATGTGAATGACAAATGCAGATGTGCTACAAATTTGACTTCCAAAGTCCTATTTGTTTCTTTTGCATCGTTGCATCTGGGGGTGAGAATGCTGATGTGGTCTCTACTGTGTGCCCAGGTTAAGAATAACTTCGACAATTTTACTTTCAAATCATTCCAGTTATCCTTATCAATATAATTAGTGTTTATAATATGGAGACTATGATATAGTCTGACACTTTTCTCAGACATTGAAATATTTAATGTTGTCTGGAGATTCTGGAATGCCCATATAATCACAAAACATTTATTGTCTTTATCTGCATATCTAAAATTCATCACTGAATAAAAACAGAGAGGTAAAACTGCAAAAAAAACCCCAAACAAAGTATTATCCTGCGGTAATTTATAGTTGCTTTCTTTTATCTATTTAAGATGCTTGAATTCACTTTGTTAACAAATTTCTCTTGACAAGTACACATATTTATTATTACTAAGCATCCTTTTTAGGAATGTCTGAAATGACACATGTATTGTTTTAAATAAGATCATAGAGTTAATTTTTAACCACACAAGTGGTACACTAACAATAGAGTGAACATAACATAATTAATAGTTTTATGCCATTCATCAGGATCATTTTATTTGCTGCCAGCATGTGCCAAATGCAAAAATGTTTTTACTTCAATTAAAAATTTTAAACAAAATTAAACCTGTGGTCATTGAAAGCATTAAACATATATGCTACTAGGTATTGCATGTAATCCTGAATATTTGCATGTATTCCTCAATATTTGCATGTCTACAAGCATGGATATACCAATGGGAGAGTATGACAACTGTGCCACTTTGTTTGCAAAGGATAATGTAATAGCTGTTCCTGCATCCACCCATTTGTAGTGAGGCAGCATCCCTCTGTCCCCAGATATATATTTTATTCACCCCCCTGGAAAAGAGATTTAAAGAAATATCACCACATATATTGCATTTTATAGAGAAATTATGGTACCACAACCATTGACATCCCAATATATTAGTTTCATGGAGAAACAACTTTATTCTTCTTTGTGGGCTTTTTTTTTCATTGCTTAGTTTTGGGGTTTCATTTTTTTTTTAAAGTTGTTTTTAATTTTTAGAAAATAATTGCATCATGTTTCACAATGTCTGTATGATTCCTGTCTCACTAGACAGGACCTTACCTTTGGCAGAGACCATGCTGTCTTACTGTCACAGCAAAGGATATTTTAAACACCAGAGGTGTGTTTCATCCTGAATTTGTGGCTGGCCAGAGTTTTAATTTGGCTACCAGTGCCACCTCAGCAATTTGAAACTAAAGGTGTAACCCAGAGGAAAAAAGTAGTATGAGTTGTCTTAAGCTCCTATTTAGTAAAACACTTAAATGCTTATTTAACTTTAAACATGTCTGAACCATATTAATTCCAGATTTGTTAATTTTAGTGGATTTATTAAATTGAAGACTTAAGAAATGGAGAGCCCCATAGGATGATAGGACTAAGTAGGATCCATACTGAATAACTCAATCAGTTATCCTAAGGGCTCACAGCTCCCTGTTTACTTAGGCATGCACTAACATACATATTTCCTATGTAGCGTACTGCAGTGTATGTTAAAAATCTCAGTTTATTTGCAAGAAAGCTGGTACCTTTGATGTGATAACATGCAGATCCATGCAAAACCCCCCAATATCCTGAAAAGTGCATGCACTGCATAAGGTACACACTAATGGGGCTATCAGTGCAGTCCTCCACTGTGCTCCATCAAGAAATGCTGTTGATAATATTATCAAGCTTTGTAATATTAGTAAGACTTTGCAATAGAAATTACGTTCAGCTTCTTTGCCTACATTGCTTAATTCTTAAATTGATGGTTAAATAAGCAGCAGATGGTAGAGACTTTTACAAATGAATAGTATTTTCAAATTCAGTTAAATACACTCTACGTGACTGTGTCGTAAAACAGGATTGTAAACTGTAGACATGCACTTGTAGATGTGCAATGAGGACTGTAACCTTTAGTTTTCTAGCTGTCAGTTTTGCTTTTGTTCTCTGTTCCAGTTCTGGAACAAAAACTCTCATCAATTTATGAATTTATGTTCAGCAGAAACAGGAGAAAGAGATTATCTGGATTTAAAACACTAGCAACAATAATAACAATTTAAAAATACTTATAAGAGGGCACATATAGGAGGAATACGGAAATAATGATAAACAATACCTCTCAGGCTACTAGAAACATTTACATTTACATTACAATGGGCAACTACAGAAAAAAAAAAGCTTAATGAAATACATTTGGACCTGTGGAAAAATAACAGGGAATGGAGATCTGGCTGGTATTGAGCCTAGGTAAATTTTAACAGGGAGCTTCTGGAGACTCAAGATTAACAATGATCTACGCAGTATATTTATTGGATTTATTTACAGTGTAAAGGATAAAGTAAAGGTGTGAAAGGAATACAAAGTAAAAGGAACAAAAACATAGATGACAAAAGTTTTTGCTTAGTCAAGTCCATAGAAGCCTCTGAGGAATTCTGGAGATCTGAGTGGTTTAGGCAGTTAGGAAACAGAAATTCAAATGTATTCAGTTTTGAGAAATTTTCTGCAATGCCAACTGTATAGAATTATTTGCAGTATTCATAACCATCAATTGAATTGTAAGTTAGCTATAACTACTTGATAGGCAGAACTTCAGTGAAATTCATATCCTACTGAAGTCTCTGGGAGTTTTGCCATTTCTTTCATTGGGGATAGGGTTTCCCCATGATCATTGTTACTGTAGACAGCTCAATAGAAAAGGCTGCTCAGTTCACAGTGGTAGTCTTAGCAGCAAAAAAAATGGTTGGATGACTAAAGAATGGGTTGGAAAATAATGCTGCAAATATGATAGATATCAGTGATATCCTCTTGCCTTGAGTACGCTGTTGAATTCATAAATTTCTGCTTGAAAATATATACATCATCAACAGATAGGATGCAGGAATAGTCATAAAAAGTATACAGAAGCATAGAGAAAAATGTACATAACAAAGAAAGAATGAAAATAGGAGAGCTTAGTTTAAGTGAGAGAAGATGAATAAGATTTTATAGAAAATGAGTGATTTACACAAGGTAAATCTGATTTCTTTCTTGGCTTTGACCCATAGCGCAAAGAGGTGTGCCAACAAAATAAAAATTGAAAAAGAGGAGGTTTTGCTGTTTTGCAGAATGGGACTTACAGATGAAGAAAGTCTTTAGAGTGAAAAGTGTGGCAGGATTAGAAAACAAAACTAGACATCCATATTTGTAAGGCAATTTTCACAGATGCAATGAAATAAAGTAGGAAAACATGAGCTAACATTTATCCTATGACAAATTTTTCAATGAGTTTCCCTTTGGGATATTGGTGATATCAAAGCCTGGAACCTGTTTGTTACATGCAATAGAATGCTGAACATACTGCTGTGACTTCTTCCTACCTTTGATGTCTCCTTCCATCAGCATGGCGCTGTAATTTACTACAGGTTAGGAAAGAGTGAGAGAGGCTGAGCACAGCCTTGCACAGAGCAGTGTCAGGTGGCTGGGTCTTATGATTCCTTGGTAGAAGAAAGCCTCTGCTCTGTAAGAGGGAGGCCCTCCTGAGATGAGATCTAGGGAAGCCTCTGGGCTGAAGAAGGATTCTCAGGTCAGGAAATCTTCAGCCTATGATGGAAAGCAGGATTTACACTTTTATGTTAATCTCTTGTGTTTGGACAATAAATAAAGTCCTGAGGCAAATACTATGGACTATAGACATTGATAATTTCCCAGGCTGGTAAATAACTTCAGTCTCTCAATGTTCTATTTTAGCTTTTCAAGCAAAACACATTCTCATTTGATATTTGAAGCAATGAATTGACTAATGCTTCTGCCACACAGTGTAGCAGGAGTTGGTTCATAATATCCAGATGCTGTCAATGAGCAATTTTTTTTCCCCCAACAAGAGTTTCTTTCAGGCATTATATTTTATAATACAGTACAGTTTCTTATACAAAAGAGTAGAAACAGCTTAGAATAGCTAGAAATGCTTAATGATTGGGGTGGTACACAGCTGAAGCATTACCAGTGATATAGCTTGCTTACTGATTTGTTGCCAGGTAGCGAGCCAATTAGCAGTGCTGGTTATTATTTACATTTCATGCTATACATCACTAAAATTGTGTTGTTGATTTATCATTTATATTGTTGTATTGTCAGCATAATTTATTCAGATCATGCTGAGATACCTGGGAAATTAAGTAATAAAGAGAATGGCATGGAATATGTCTGTAGTTGGAGATATTTACTTTGCTTTTAATGAGAGTACATGTTCAGGTAAAACATAGATCACTTAGCTATTAAATTGCTTTTTTAAACAAACCTCTTAAAAGTTTGTACCTTGTATTTTCTATAATTAAAATGGCTTGGTTTTGATTCTAATCTGTTTTTTACTGTTAAACAAGTCACTTTTTGCAGATTAGCTTAAATACCATACCAACTAATTGTGCCAACTTAGTTGCTCAGTGAGTCACAGAAAGCCATGCTAATTGATATAGCATTAAGGTATTCAGCATTCTTTATGTATTTGATGTTACTGTAATTTTTTGGCAAATATTAACATATCTTTTTATTGGAAATCCTTCCTAAGTGCTTGTATTTAAAAAAAAAATTAAAAATTGATAGCAAGTCTATATTTTACAAGTTGTAAATATTTTAGATATGTTCATCTGACCAATAAAGGTGCCATGTTGGCTTTTGAATGTTTTTTGTAGGTTTTTTTTCCTTAGGAGGGAAGAGGACTTTTCTGAGGTCTTTGTGTAGCTTCATCTTATAATCCCTTCCTTTTAATCATCCCATCTAGTCTTTTTAAAATCTTTTGATTGCCTAATAGGTTTATGTTTGTTCAATAGGTTGGCACTAGTCAAGAATAGTTGTCTTGAAAATTTTCTATACTGAAAAAAATGGCCTAGTAGCTGCAGTGGATGTGCTTTTCCATTATGACAAAGTTGTTTCTTCATAAATTTGTGAAAATTAAATTTCACATTAGGCAATAATTCAAAGCAAAGTGGAAGAGGATATTATTTTCCTCAAGTTATTAAAAACCTCTTATCTTTTTCAGTTATGTTTGCCTTTAGTTTCTATTTATTTTTGTTTTTAAAGTTAGTTCTAACACACATGCAGAACCACATAAAACACACTTTCTTCTAGTCTGTCTTGGTAGGGGAATCTTCTTAAAGTCACTTTTGCTTAAACAGCTCTATTGACTTCGCACTTGAATTTTCTGTCGGTCCTGTGTAGGGGAATAGACAGGGATCGGCGACCGGAAGATTACGGGATGTGACGGAAAGATAGACTCCTCCCCATAGGAGTGGCAGGAACAGGAACCGCAAGAGCTATATAAGCGTGTGACGCAGCCAAATAGACGGACATTTTGTATCCATCATATTGGTGTCTGTGCATCACTGTCCCCAGGGTGGGTAGAGCCCTGTGTCCCGGAGGTATGCGGCCCAAGATAAGTTCTCCCGTAGAAGCGTACAGCTACAGTCCTGTGGCATGCTTTTCAATTTTCACAAGGCTGCTTCTTCACTGTGACCTCCAGGGTATGTTCAGACCTGAGAAGCAAATAAGCTTAAGGAGCAAACGCCAGTAATCTTGGAGCAACTATCTTATTTTCTGTTTACTAGCTTTTAGTTAATGTAGGGGAATAGACAGGGATCGGCGACCGGAAGATTACGGGATGTGACGGAAAGATAGACTCCTCCCCATAGGAGTGGCAGGAACAGGAACCGCAAGAGCTATATAAGCGTGTGACGCAGCTAAATAAACGGACATTTTGTATCCATCATGTTGATGTCTGTGCATCACTGTCCCCAGGGTGGGTAGAGCCCTGTGTCCCAGAGGTATGCGGCCCAAGATAAGTTCTCCCGTAGAAGCGTACAGCTACAAGTTAATAATATTCGCTTATATTTGGTTCACTGAAATTTTTATACGCCTTCATAAATAAATAAATCAAGGGGAAAAAAGTTTCTGTTAAACTTAAAGGAGAGAATCCTCAAAGTGGATCTCTTTAATTAAAAAGAATAATCCTCTGTATGAATTTTGATAAAAGGTTGTGTGATCAGGTTGTATGATTTACTATTTTGGTAGTAGATGAATGAAAAATGTCAAGGAGAAAATGGCTGTTGAGCTAGAAACCTTGCTGTAAAATAGATCAAACCTATTTGGATTAATCCTGTGCCTTTACAGTAAAGTTGTGTGAAGGCAAATTTAAATGATACCTGTCTCATCTCATTGCTTGCCGTAGAAGGAGACACATATTTTGTTCACAATCTTGTATAACTGAAGTACAGCACTTGCTCCTAAGTAGGCGTAACAACATTCTCAGAAGTTGAAATCAGATGTGCTATGGTTTTTGTGTTAAGTTCTAAGTTAAATGGTCTTCTGGAGTATAAGGTGTGTGCAGTCAGGCGGATTATCTAGAGGCTGAACAATTTTGTACATTAAGAATTAGCAGACCACTAGTACAATATTTAACTTTATCTTGTTAATAAGCAAAGGTACTTCATTCATTTATTTTGACAGCCGTAGTTTAGGTTCGATCGGAAATTATTCATGAAATATGAGTGCACTTAAGGCATTATTTTTTATGAAAACACTGAAATCTAAACTTGAGACAGGCAGCATGGCATGATAAGAGATTGGGAGTGTGTATGAGTGGTTGTGTGCCTGTGTGCAGAAGACGTAAATACCTCCTTTATTCTTGCCATAAGATACGTGATTCAGCTGGAAGTAAGTGATGTTCTACTACGCAAGTTTACTGTATGTCTGCTGTGAAGATTTCAGGATGGCAGGTTTTCTGCTTTCCACATTTCTCCTGAAACCTCTGCATGTCATTACACAACGGAAGATGTAGCATTATTCCATCTGCGAAAGAAAAAAGATCACTTAATTTGCTCTTAGCTGTGTTATCTGAGATTCATAAGATCTACTCTCACTTGAATGATAAATGTCAAGTTCCACAGAACCCATCCCTTATTCTCTTTAAATATAATGGAAAACATTTGTCCATGGCAGTTAGTGGGTTTTGTATTTTAATGTTATAATATTGATGAAATTAAAGTTCTTTATTTTAATATTATTTACTACAAAAGTCAATTGCTTAATCAAAAGCTGATTCCTTTAGGCAGAAAATATGCTTCCTGAAATTCCAGATTTTTAGTGTTTATCCTTTTGAACTTGGATAACGTTCTATGTCTCAAACTTCCCTATTCTGTCTTAGGACTTCATTAGCAATATTAGAAATATTAACATGTTTCTGGACTTGTGTGCTCTTCTATGCCACTCCTATTAACATGTGATATTGCATTGCTCCCACTTTTCTTAGATGCAATGAATAATTAAAATTGTCTTGGAGAGCTGAATGACAGCTGTCTTTGATCAGATCTCTTAATCCTGCTGAAGTTACCAGTTGTTGGTGATAGATCAGTGGATTATTTTTGTACTGTGTTTCCATACTCATATAGAAATAAGTACCTATTCTGTGAGAACACTAAAAACTCTCTGTTTTTTTCTATTTCCTTCAAAGTACCTTGTGTATCATTAGCACCATGTTGCACACCTTTTTAGTAACTCTAGATGGACTATATCTGACATTCACCTAAGATGGTGTCCTGTGTCTCCTAACTAGAGGTTAACAATCCATTTGTATTATCAAAACAAATAAACAGTTGACAGTATTATGTTAAATTTCTGCCAGTTTTATCTTGGCTTTCCTCTCCAGGAAAAGCCAGTTTTTGTACATTTCTCCTCTCCAAGAGTAAACGTCAACAAAAAGGTGAAATGTCTGTTTAAAGTTACACTCTCAACCAGCTGTTCAGATGCTAGGTATCTTAACTATTCATATTTGCTGTACTCTGGAAATACTGAAAGGTGCAGAACAATCAGCGGAGGTTTAAATTAGGAAACACTGTATTATACTGTGTACTGTACTAGCTAGGTTTATCTCTTTATCATTTTATTCTCATTCCAAGATGAAGCAGAAACTGGGCAGAGAAAGATTAATAGTCACCAAGCAGGATGCGGTGATTGGAGTGATGTTGCATATGTTATGTGGGTCCCAATTATTTCATTTGATAGCGGAATTTAATTGTATACCTGCATTTTGGAGAAGTTTTAAATTTGTCATTCCTTATGACTCGGTGAAAGTTGCTCGTTTAGATCAACACAAATCATCTTTATCTGGATAATTCCGCTTCCTGTTTAATTTCTGAAGGCAAAGGAGAGATTGTGTTTGAGAATAGAATTAGTTGTACATAGTGATTTTGCATTGTTCTGTACTTGGTAAATAATATTTACCATAGGTTAAAAGAAAAGCAAGGTAGGGGCGTGTAGACCTTAGCTTTATTAACTTAACTTACCTCAGAACTCTGATTATCATATGATTTTGGTTTTAGTTGTGACTATTTGATGCACGATCTGGTTGTTTCACAGTTCACCATCAGTCCACTGTTTGGCCCTTCTGCCTTCTTCTCATAGAAGACGTTAAGGGCTGAGAAATGGGATTTTGTCACTGTTCATTAAAATCCTTGATCCTGTCCTTCAGCTTCTTTAAGGAATTTGTTTCCCTTATGTCTATTTCTAGTTGTAAGAAAAACACTGCTTAGGCAGTACCTGTACTAGATTATTTCATCACTTGCTATTAGATACTGCTAACGCTTAGCTTAGCAGCCTCCTCCTTCACTGGGTAGTGGATAAGCTATTCCCTTCCAAAAATCGGTTCAACATATATCTGCTTCCTAGTTGAAGAGAGGTAGATTATTCTCCTGGAATAATTGAGAACAATATTTTTGATAGGTAAGTGCTGACCCACCCACTTCCAAATTGCTGAATTGTATCCTGGCTTTGCCAGCTCTGGAAGCCTTGTAACTCTGTTCTGTGCCCCTGTTAGAGTTAAATTTAAAAACCTAACATATGAATAATATTTCTGCTTAGAGTGAAATAATTTACCTGATGTGGCTGCTAACCAGTTTAAGAAAGTAACAAACACAATACTACCATTCTGTTTCAAAAACCACTTGCTAATCTGGAAAGTCTTATCACCACAAAATATAGGAAAAGCCCTTGGAATAAAAGTAATCTTTAAAAATTTGTGACTTTTCTTAGCAAGTACTCATGCTATAAAAATTGTTACAGAAAGAGTTTAGTTTTTGTAGTTTTCTGTCTTAACGTATCCTTCAGGAAAAGAGTATCTTCACATCTCTTCATGGTGTGATAGCTTTCAAATGTATTGTTGTCTGAACTGTTGATTAAACAAAATGGTGCTGATTGCAGCAGGGTGGCTAAAAGTGGACAGAAGTAGCTATTGCAGCCTGCTAAGAAGTAATTTATCAAAGTTTTATCTGATTTCAGAGGCATTAGATTTATCAGTCACAGTTTATAAATGGCATGTCATCAGGATCAAACTGAAGCAATACCTTACTCAAGCACTGCTGGAAAGCAAGTGTAAACATCTGCAGATGTACTGTGTCCTTGCACTCGGAGGTATGTCATGCAACATATAATTATAGCAACCTTCAGTATTTCAGTTTAGTTCTAGAATTATTTTGTTTCTGCTGTTTTGGTGATCAAAATTTGATTGCTGCTCCTTGTGCAAACCAAAAATGTTTACAATTTTATTATTGGTGAGAAAAGCATAGCTATTTGGTACGGTGTATAGAAATAACTCTGGAAAAGTTGAAGGGCCAGCAGCTCCCTGAGTGCCGGGGGGGTGGCAGGGGCTCATCCCACCACCCCAGCCAGGGAGCAGGGCAGTTGGGCCAGCCCCAGCCCTGGCATGAGGCACCTCCCTGGGGATGGGACTGGCTGAGGGTTAGGCTGGACATCAGCCTGCAGGTGGTGGTGGTGGTGGAGGGGTCAGAATCATGCCCAGTGAGGGCAATTGGGTTCAGAAGACAGCCCAGGGGTGGCCAGACAGGACCAGGGAGCCTCAGTGCCCTGATGGCACGTCTCTCTCACACTGAAATGGGCACTTTATCCAGAGTGTTTCCAGACCATATCTGTTTATCTGATGAGCAAGAAAGCTGAAGGCATACCAAATAGCACTACAAAAATTTCCAACAAAATAATTGATGCACAACCAACAAAAAGATTTAAAAGAAGCCTGCCAGATCTGAGAAATAAACCTGCTGTGTATCCCAGCCTGAGTGAGAGTCTTGGGTTTGACTGTTTGGATGATGAAACCATTTGAGATTCAAGTGCAATATGGAGGGAGTTTTATTAAACTTATAAAAATCCATTTGACTCTAAATTAACCTTGGTGGTTCTTTAACCAGTCTAAGAGTAAAAGTGCTAAAACTCCAGTAAGACAGACACATTGACAACTCGCTTGGGTTTTGGGGTATGTTTTAAAAATTTTAGCACCCACTTCTGTGTTTGCAAACTTAAACCACAAATTGTTTATTAAGGGTGAGAAGATTGTTTTAGACCCTTGAAAGCATATACAACTTCTTTAAGTGATTATGAAGGTAAATCTTATTGTCTGGGGAAATGAGTTTCGCACAGCTATTTCTTTTATTGCTGTGCTGAATGTGAAGGCATTGCTCAGTTTAATAAATCCTACTGTATCTCTCAGTCTGTGTAGGCTGATATAAATATCTCCAGTTATGTCATATTACCACCTTTGTACAGCTAATGTTACGTCTTGATGACTGGTGGCTGATAAATGCAAAACCTCATTTGGTTTGTGAGTGATTGAATGCTAACACTGTTTAGATTTCTTAATATACTTGTATTAGCATGAATAAGTAATGAGCATGCCAGGCTTTTTTGAATATTTGATTGTATCTTTATAATGGATTTGTGTCTCTCTCTTTGTGCTAATGTCATTGTAACTTTGTTGGTGTCATAACTCCAAACCTTAGCAATCGATCTTTATCAGAATATCTTAAGTCAATTACCCTCTCATGGCCAAATTACTGTGTAATAATACTTTTCTTATAAAAGTATTCTGCATATTGCATTTAGGATACAAATAGGTACTAATTCTATCTGCAGTATATTTCTCAGTTCCTCATTGTGTCTTCTATTAGGGTATCAATCAGTGATTTTTGTTGTACTGTGTCTATAAGAATACATATATGCGTATGTGAAATGTTAAAGCTTCTCTTAATTCTACTACTTATTAATAGACTAGCTGACCCTTAATACTCAAATTCAGCCATCTTTTGTATGCCCTAGATTTTTGCTACATCTGAAAATTAAGCCCTAATGTTTACAGTTTCTTGGAAATCATCATTCATCGTTTTGGATAATGATTATTCTAGGAAGAAAGTATTCATTTATCAGAGAGTTCTGGTTATTCTAATACACTAAAAAATATGTACCTGCACTACAGTAGATTTTCTTTCATCATCCTGCATCATGTTTACTGACTGACTTATTTAACAAGGAAAGGAATTGAAAGAAAGGTGACTATTTTGTTAGTTGTTTAGCAGTGGTTCCCAAATACGTGTTGCTTTTTCTGTTAAAAATACCTGACAGAAGAATACTAGACCAATGATACTGGCATGGATAGGGTGTTGTCTGTGTGTGCATTGTTCTGTCTCTGCTCTTCTGACAGGATGTGTCTGTTCTCAGGTGCCAAACTAACCTGAGTCATCCCTGAAACAATATTTGTGTTATGGAAATTTGAAAACCTGTTATGTGGACTTCAGTTCATGACAGACTTAAAACACTGCTGCTTCATGGCAGATGTTGGACCACTTATTCTGGAGATGCATAATGGAGATCTGATGTGTAGTGCTACATATTCTGTACTTTTGCTGCATTACTAGTATAGCTAAAACATGGATCCAGCTGCTGTATTTCATTACCTACTTTTATCAGAGGAACCAGTGTGAGCTGGAATATAGGACTACCAGAGGTGGATCTGCCCCTCCCTTATCCTTTAAAATCAGCTAGCCAAAATGCTTCCCATTTTAAAAGCTGTATTAATCGAAATATAATGTAAAACAAAATAGCCCTGTAACAAGGCACAGCAGAATTTCTGAATGAGGGAAAAGCCCCACAAATTGGGATTAAAATAAATTACTCCTGCCTGCCACAGACTGGAAAAGAGATGGTCCTATTCTCCTATTTTGCTTTTCAGTCCATTGGCTTAGTGGCTTCTGGATTAAAACAAGCTTCACACAGTTCTCTCCAATTCCTGGAAAATTTCTTTCTGTCACAGATCCAAGCTTGGATCTGCTCCATGCTGCTGACAGACCCCTTCTTTTCTCTGGACACTTCCAGTCTGGCTTTTGCTGCAAACTGTGCCTCTGCTATCCCCACTGTCCTGCTCTACCCACTCTCCTGGGGGGCCTGCAGGGCTAAATGCTCAATCGCTTCAAGGGCAGGTGCAAGCTTCCTCTCTTGCTTCTGCACAGGGTTCAATCTGATCACAGTACAGTTGTCAGAACAATGTAGTCACACAGCATTCCACTTTGTTGCCCATCCACAGAACATTGTAAACAGACACTTTGCAATCCTTAGATAGTGAACTGTGAAGGAATCCATCGGATTGTTCTCTTTGTCACAAACTGTCCCACTGCAGCATGTGTAGATCATGTTGGTCCAATTTGTATCTGAAAAAGGGGGCCTGTTAGTTAATAATGGTGAAATTTAATTTTTTTACATTATGTAATGCAGAAGAACATTGTGATTAACAAAGGAGAACCTGAGCAAATGGCCTCCATGCCCCAAAATATTGTTCATCTACAGTGAAGGGTGTAAAACTGCTTCCTGAGATTTTGGTCCTTGTTTTCCTTCTAACTCCTTGTATCCTGGAAAGAAGTTATTGAGTGTACTTGCCAGAAGTCCATGTAGGTCCATCACTATTTTCCCACAGAGATGAAATATGTGCTATCAAGGTGAGTAAAGATAAGCCTGCAGGATTGTTGCAGAAAGCCATAATGAAAACATCTGGAAACACCTCAGACTTTCACAGATTTGTCAGTGCTTAGTCCAAAGATGAAACTTTGTGAACCTTCCTCACCTGTTTTTTTTTAAATTCCTCACCTTCTATTTGGCTATCAGTCTCCATTCCCTAATCATATCCACACTATCTGCATTCCCACTTGCACACAGTTTATTCAGGCCTTTTTCCCATGAGTCTTTATTCTGTGTACTCGTGTCCCACTTTTCAGATATAAGTAGCATGCCCTCTGGATCATCAACAGCTCACATAGAGTTTTACGTATCTTGTCCTATTAGAACAAGCCATATATTTTGTAGTTCAGTAGAATTATGTGGGAGAATCAAAAGGGTCACATCTCCCTCTGGTTTTTCACAGATGATGATGAATGTGGTGTAGTTCATATTGATGCCAAGTACATAATCATATTTTCCTCCTACTTAGGAAACCTTAGACTCAGAATTTTATGTTAGATGAGCAGATGCATTACATGGGATGTTTTCCAGATTCCTTTTTAATAATCTGAGTCACTCAGTGTTTGCCATGCAAAGTCCTTTACTCTGTAACAATGTCCCTAGACCATTTGTATATGCACCAGGAAATGTGCTGAGAAAATTACTAGGTTGAATAGTAAATTTTTAGTAAAGTTTGTCATTGAAGTTAAAAAAGTGACATGGGTGTAAAAAAAAAAAAATTCTAAAAATGTGATCTATATTTGCACCTGCTTTTGAAAAAAAGCCTTGCATTTTTGCTTCATGGAATTTTCACAGCCATGACCTACATGATGGTAACATGTGGACCAGCTCTGATGATTTGAAGATTTCATAAACTTACTCATTTGAAAATGTGATAAATAAAATTGAGCTAGTGGGCCGTTTCAGAGCATGTCTGATTGGACAGAATTTCAGTATCACTACCACTTTTCTACAACATTTTGTATTTGCTGTGTTGAGCATCTCTGCATTAAGCAGGCAGACTTTTGAGGATCCCCTTCTTAACACTATGTAATATGCAAGGAGTCATCACTGGATCTTGGTCAGCTGTGCCAGGTTAGCTCACAGGTCTTCATCTTAGAGGAGGTATGTTGCAAGTAATAGGAGTTTACTTTTTGTGGTTGACTCTGATACTTATTACAGTTTACAATATAAATACCTCCATGTGCATGATGATTTCAGTGATACACATATTTTATCTCATTTTCCATTAATTTTCTGAAGATTTCAGTTAAATTTTGTCTGGTGAAAACTGTCTTGTCTGTTAACTTTAGACAAAGAACTCCAGAACATTTTGTAAGAACATGTTTTTGGTTAACTCTGTGTGTATGAATTTTGGAAACAGAATGCTGCATTATAAGCTTGTAGCTCACAAGAAGACTTATGAAATCAAGGTGGGGCGTTTTTTGTGTTTTTTTGTTGTTGTTGTTGTTTTGGTTTTTTTTCTATGTCTATATACGTATAACCTTCCTTTCACATCTGCTTTGTATTTTTGTATTTTCCCAGCACTTTCTGAGCCACAATTCCAATTGTGGTTTTATTAAGTGAGCTAGAAATAGATTGCATTAGGTGCAGGTGAAAGCAACATCTGGTTTTCTGACTTTATGATTGTCAGAGAGTAAGGACAACTTTACTCTCTGATGTAATGTTATGGCTCTCATCTTCCTAAAATAGAAAAAAAAAAAAGAAAAAAAGGGCATTTTCTTCAGGGTGCTTTGTCTGCGAAAGGAATTTGTAAGGCTATACACTTATAGAAACTCTTTTTGAGAACCTTCTTAAATATTAACAACCAAAAGATATGAACTTTAGTAGTAGGAAAGAAAGTAAAATTTCTTAACATGTGGATGGAGTTTCATCCATGCTATTTCAATACTTTTGTTAAATGAAAGATTAAAAGTGGCATTTTTGAAGGGAAGGCTTGACAATGCTCCCACTTACTTTAATGGTGCAAGTAAACTTTCTAATTAGCCTCTCTAGGTTTGATGTCTAACATATGTGACTAGTACTGGAAACTTGCAGCATTCATGCTTCAGAGCAGACGTCTCCACTGCTCTGCCTGGCAAAACCAGTCACAGCATTGTTCATTGCTAGATCTTAGTCTCACTCACAAAGAGCATAAATACTGGAGTCACGCATAGAACGCTCATTCTTACTTTTTGAAGATTTATCTCCTTCCTTGTTTGATTTTATTCTGACTGATAGCTGTCATGTCTGGTGAGGAGAAAGGCTACCTGCTCTTTTAGAGATAATTTCTTTCTATGATGTGCCTTCTCTGGGGACACAAAGCAGTCCATATGGCAGAGCTACAGGCCTTGAAAACAAGACCCGGATGGCTGTGGGATCATAAACCTTGGAGTTAGGCAGTTCTAGATTCGTGGCTCTGCAGCAGCCCACTCTGTGAGCTTTCAATTATTTCCCCTGCCCAGACAGATATAAGCTGGAGATTATATCCTAGAAATAATATGCTCTTTTGTTGGCTACCTGTTATTTTTTTGTTTAACTGAACTGTATTATTCCTATAGTGGATTTATGTGAAAATTGTCATGACACTCCACCTTCCTAAGTTGGAAAACTTTGTTTAATTCAGTAGTATATTAGATACGTTAAGTTTGAGAGTTAGTGTCTGCTTTCCCTAGGAGCTTATTGATTTATATACTGCAAACTTGTCTGGGTGAGGAAGGGACTTTTTTCCCAAGTTCCTTGGTATAATGGTTTCTGCTGTATGTTTCCTGGTTGAAAATTCCTTCTCCTTTTGATCACTGAAAGACCATTATTAGCTCTTCCTTTACTCTCGTGATATAAAAGTGTTTTGGGGGAAGTTAATTACCAGTCTGTCCTTTCCCATATTCAGAGGTTCTAAAAATCTGTTTAGTTCTTGGGGAAAGCATATATTAAAGTAGAATATTGCATCAAAAAGCCACCTACAGATATTACTTCTGAGAAAAAAGACTCGATAAAGGAGCCAGTGACTTTGTCTTTTTCGCTTGGGATGTATACTAGGCATTATCAGGGTGATTAGTGTTTTATAAATGCCAGACATAAATGGTCACAAGAAACTGCTGCAAACAGCAATAAGTATTGAAGTAAAGGCTTAAACAATCCTCTCCTACCAGCTTTGCCTTGTGATTCACTCCCTGTGAAAGCACAACATGCAGGCCTACCCAACTGAGCTAAAAAGCTCATGTATAGAGCTTATATTATCTTCTAATCACCTGGAACTTCTATGTTTTCATTTTATTTGAAAATGTGTATCACTATTGCATAGTTCGAAGTCTGTGTAACTTGGGAAGGAAGGTGATAGTCTAGATCCAAGCCTGGCTTGAAGCATCTTCTTTCCTAAAGAGGTGTTATAAATGGAGCTGATATCAAAACAGCTATCAAAGTGCTATGATGCATAAATTGCATTCATGATAGTAAATGCACAATTCAAGGGTGGGGCTTCTCAAGAGTACCAATTCTCATCGGAGAGATGAACTTCATTCATGCAAGTTTCGTTGAAAACTGTTACTTCTAGGTCCAGTCAAAATCAACAGTGGTAGAGTGTGATTAAGGTTTGTCTTGTATCTTGTTTATTCCACAGTGGGTGTGGTTTCCTAATTTGCCATGGTCAAGCATCTGATTCCTATTTATTTCTCCTGTGATAGCAGTTTTGTATGCAAATTCAGAATTAAACATCTTTGTAAAAGTCCAATGTTTCCCAGACAGAATCAACTCTTAGATCCTATTGCTGGTCTTGCCACTGTGTGTGGAAACACTCCACCAGCTATATATACCTCTTATAAATGAAGGAAACATTTGTAACTTTGGAGTTCCCATGTTTTGTCCTCCGCAAAGTAGCAATAGTAACGTGAGTATTTTACCTATTTCAGCTTCTTTCTCTGCCGTGTTTAGTTTTATTCCTTTTATTGTGGATAATATAGAACTTATCAGCATGTTCAAAATGTCATGTTTCTATGTGGTTTAATCTCCACTAGGCAGTTACTGGATTTAAATGCCTGTAACAAAACAGTCATTTTCAGTATTCTTCCTGATTATTAAATGTTTCATGTGATCACCTAAAGCCTCGTATGCTTAAGATTTTGAGGCCGTAGTAAGGAAAATAAAAATTGCCTCATCACTTTAGAATCCTATGTGCTCTGCATTAATTCATAAAATGGATTATTTTATACTTGTGCTGGTTTTGGCTGGGGTAGAGTTAATTTTCTTCACAGCAGCTAGTTTTGGATCTGTGCTGAAAACAGTGTTGATAACCCAGGGATGTTTATGTTCCTGCTGAGCAGGGCTTACACAGAGTCAAGGCCTTTTCTGCCTCTCACCCACCCCACCAGTGAGTGGGCTGGGGGTGCACAAGTGGTTGGGAGGGGACACGGCTGGGACATCTGACCCCAACTGGCCCAAGGGATGTCCCACACCATATGGTGTCATGCTCGGCATATAAATCTGGGGGAAGAAGAAGGAAGGGGGGGGATGTTTAGAGTTATGACATTTTGGCTTCCAAGTAACGGTTACATGTGATGGAGCCCTGCTTTCCTGGAGGTGGCCGAACACCTGCCTGCCCATGGGAAGTAGTGAATGAATTCCTTGGTTTGCCTTGCTTGTGTGCACGGCTTTTGCTTTACCCATTAAACTGTCTTTATCTCAACCCACAGGTTTTCTCAGTTTTTCACTCTTCTGATTCTCTCCCCCATCCCTCTGTGGGGAGAGTGAGTACACAGCTGTGTGGGGCTTAGTTGCAAGCTGGGGTTAAACTATGACAATACTGAAGTTTTCTTAAGATATGACAAGTGATTATTTCTTTAAGTATGCACTCTATCCATTATTAAATTGATTATTCAAATCTCATTTAAAACAAGAGGCCAGACAGCAAAATTCCAGTATTTGTTGCTACTAGCAACCACAAACCCCAAATGATTTTCCACTTTTCACTGTGCATGAAGGGATCTCTTCATTTTACACGCAATAAAAAGAAGCTACAGCTAAAAAATTACAAAACAAGATGGTTATACTAATACTTTATAAAAAATCATTCACTGACACTCTGTTACACTTGTTGGTGACCCATAAAATGTGATCTATTTCTAGATTTGCCAACTTTGTTACCAACTAAAATTTTTAGTTAGAATATTATTGTCATGAAAAGAAGGCGGTTTTTTGTTTTAACTTGCTCAGATTATGAAACTCTAATAAACAAGTCTGAGTATTCTAAGAAAGTATAAGAAAATATAAAATTAAGAAAGTCTCACAACCTAATTTACTTGATAGTTCATACCTGTGATTCAAGTAAAAGGAATGTATATTATGAGTAAGCTTTAAGGTGATAAAATACTGTTCTTTGAAAAATGACAACTGGTGAATGCTTGATGTCTCTTCAGAAGTATCTATGATTTTAAAAACAGTGACTGAACCAATATCTAGAACTTACTCGAAGTCTCACTTCTTAGCATTTAGGTGTCCCACAACTGACCACCTCAGCTAATTAGCAAAAAAATGACAGTAAGGCAAGGAATATCTAGGTCTCCTCCTTAATGATGATTCGCTGTGTAAAGATAAAAAGTGGTGTCAGTATAACTCATTAGTTGGTATCAGAGAAGAGATAATAGCAATAATAATGACAAATATGTAGAAGTAACTTTTTCGTTTTCATATAGGGGCTGTTTTGCATACAACTCATTTCTTCATATGTGTACTTATAATTATCTGAATAAATGTTTCCTCACTATGTGTAAGCTTCGCACTGCAGATATGACAGCTGGGTATTTTAATGGTAGTTGACTGAAACTTCAATTTGGTCATAATATTAAATGGTCTTGAGCTGCATATATTTTGTTACTTCTTGTTGTCCTTGGCTCCCTGTGAAATCAGCAGTAAAATTCCCACTATGGTGCATACCAGTGGCCCATTTTTCCTTGGTTGCTTTTTAGGCAACAAGATTTCTGGTCAATGACCTGCATTTCTGCATAACTGTAAACTTACTCTACATTGGGTATTAAATGTAACTTGACAGTTTCTTAAACTAGGTAAGAGGTGAGAAAATGTGTCCTAAATGACAGATGTTACTCAGATCGCTTAATGCATTACCAGAAAGATCTAAGAGGTAAGGAGGCTAGTACAAGAAATGAGATAGGATCGGCAAATATGAAAGTATCCTTTTGCTATTTATTGAATTTAACAAGAGATTTTAGTAAGTTAAAATTTTTTACAACTAACTTTTGAAATAAAATGCTTGGTTAGTAGTAAATGTGTTCAGCCCCATAATCCAGAGACTATTTACACTCTGGTAATTTCAAGAAACAAATATTAGCTTATAAATGCTGTGATGGCAAAATGTGTTAGCATACATGTTAAGTTTCTAATCAAACATTGCAAAAATTCATTAATCAGTATTTCATAGTTCATTACAGTCTGACTAATTTTGAAATCCTTCATGTAAATTGATTAAATGTCTTCAGTATTCAGATAAATGGGCTTTTGTTTTAAGCAACCTTTACTGTGAAGTCCATATTTCTTCAGGATTGAGTTCTAGTAACATTTGACTGTCATGTCTGACATACTACCCAGTTGCCATTTCACCCCTTCTTCTTCCCCTCCTCTATATTCTAAATATCTCATTGACCAATTGTGAGAAAACTATTCTTAAATCTTCCTTAGACGTAGCAGGTCATAGCTAGAAAGTGCTCCATCTTCTACTGTCATCAGTCAGCAAAGGTTTGTGTTTTTTTTTTTTTTTCATAATGCAGCTCTTGCCTGTCTTTAAAGGAAGTTTTGCTATATAAATAGCAGACACGTGAACACCTCAAGTTGATGATCAAGTCTTATTTTACACAATAGAATCCACATAAAAAATACCCAGGGGGCAAAAAGTGTGTTGCCTTGGTGCACAAGCATTTAACCAGAGGCACGCTGCCCTCCCTATATCCATAGCCTAATGCAGCCACAGAAGCCACAGCTGAAAGCCAGGTCCCTGACAGATGAGCACAACTCTGCCTTCCTCCAAGGCATAGCTCCCCTCAGCAGGGCTTTTGAAATGAGAGGAAAGACTCTGCTGGGTTTCACTAAGTCTTGTATTAGGACTCCAGGTTTTACAGTTTTATGTAAGCTGTGATGGGAGATTAATGGAGCTATTACAGCACACAGTGCTTTTTATTAGAGAGATACCACATTCTTTCTCATGTAAACATATAGCAGTTACTCTATATGGCTAACACAGAGAAGAGTCTCATGTAGTCTTCTGCTAAATAAATTCTTGTGAAAGGACAGTACAGGCTGGAAAAGTAATGGCCATATTATTGTTTACTGGACAATTTAAAATTTCTACTGTGATTTTTTACTGTGAATTTTTAACTGGCTTTTCAAAAGTGTTCATCACAGTTCCATTATTTCAGAGCTCATACTATGTGAATGTAAGGACCTGAGGGTGGCCAGCATATATTAAGTTCTTAAGTTAAAATATGACTGCAGAAGTTTGGTCATTCACCTAACCATTGTGGAGTCTTCTGTGTATCCAGGAAAAGGATTTATTCTATGTCTCCTCTTGGGTATGTTTTTGAAATCCTATCATACTCTTTATATACTGATAATCTTGCCTATTCCAAGATCTCTACTCTGCCTTTTACAAAAGCTGCACAGGTGGAATTCAAGAGCCTCTGATCCTCCTTGGTTAGTGCCATGTTTTGATCTGCATGCTTTGCACTGAGCGTTTTGTCTGATGCTGTAGAAAGGAGATTTTGGTCTGCATTGTTTTCCGCCTCCCAGTTTGGTAAATGAACTAGATCATCTTCAGAATTATGTAAATTATTTTGCTTAATTTTTACTGGCAATGCTGCAGTGTGCCCTTTTCATCCCTTGACAAATTGTTTCTGGCATCCAGGATTCTTCTTGACTATGTCCTTCTCATTACTTCTGTACTCCTGAAACATGATCTTTCTGTATATTATGTCTTCAGCAAATGAAGTAAATGGCTTTACTTTTAGCTTGCTGGTAAGCTCTCAGATGGGTCCTAGTCATAGTCACTTGCAGCAGCATGGCCTTTAGTAAAGGCAGGGCTGCATCTGCCCTAAATAATATATTTTTTTTTTAATGAGCAGTTCAGTAGCAGTTGCCTTAACAGTATCTATAATAAAAGAGTATCTAATAAGAGTATCTAATAATCGAGTATCTATATATAATAATATCTAATAATAATAGTATCTAATAATAAGAGTATCTATAATAAGAATAAAGACAACTTTGAAGGCAATTGCTCTGCTTTTGAAGAATGTGTGCTGTTTTGATTTGACATTTAAAAAGAAATATGAGGATTCCAGAAGGTGTAGATCTCAGAAAGGTAGAGAACTTCATGAAAACTGAACCCCAAGAAAAGTCTAGTAGACAGTAACACATTACAGTTGTTGCCTTTGTTTTTCAGCATTTAGGAGTTGATTCACAAAACACAACATCTGGTAGTGAAACACGCTACCTCAGTTGACCAGAGGTATTTTTTTAAAAAAAACGGCCATGGCCAAACTGATACCAGAAAGCTGTGTTAGATCAATGCTGTTTTCAAGTATTTATGTGTATTTAGTCTTATATGTTCTTTCTTTTAGGGTGTACTGGATCACATACCACCTGTAAGTATAATACACCTTCATGTTCTTCCTGTTCTTTGCTAGGTTAGCATGATTAATCATTTCAGTAACCTTTTAGCTAAAGGTTTGAACTGTTTCATGTGAAGTTCTCACATCTTCCTCTTTAGTCAGCACATTCCTCTAATGGTCAATTTTTTTGGATCCTTGGCCTTCTGAGTCCTTTTGAAAGCCCAGCAGAATGTCTGGGTTTTCACCTGTGTAATGCTAGCCCACCGAGGAAAGGTTTTCAGGAATGTGCTTCATTTCTAGTTTATCTTGAATGCTTTCCTTGTTTTAATACTTCCCAGTTTTTGTTCATATATTAAAAGACTTTCAGTTTTGAGATAGTCATGAATGTTTTTGGATTTTAGAGCAATGACTTTTTTAGTATGACTCAGACTCTGATACTGTGGGTTACTAATTTGTTTAGCAGAACCTTTCTGAGATAAAATGCTGTCAGCTAAATTTGTACGTTGAGTTCTTATTCATGTGAACAGCTTGGTTGTTTCTTGGCACCTCTGCTCTAAGAATCATAGAATAAAGCCCAGTAGATATAATCCAACTTGTTGAAGGAGAAGTTTTGTATCTGCTTTCCTCCTAATTGCTATTAAAAGTATAAATGTTGATTCAATTGAAGGGAACCATGATGAGTTCAAGGGTTTTTTATGATAAACTTTGACTGAGCTAATAAATGAGACCTTCAAAGGTGTTAGGTACTTAACTGAAATCCCTTGGGATATCTGAACTCAGATGCTCAGTCTTGTCCTTTTCTGGATTTTGATGCACAGCTGATACCAAAAGCTGTCAGAAAGTTCACTGGCATTTTGACAGAGTTGACTATAATTTGTAGGGTCAGAAAGGCATTCTTCCCTTTTTCAAACTTCTCCTCCTGTGGACTGTTTGGTGTTAATGGTAAAATTTCATCCCTTTCCTCTCCTGTCAGTCTGGAGAAAAAAAAAGAAAGACTGTAAAAGGACTATTTTAAGTAAATTGTTTTACACTTAACAGATTCCATACTACCTTTATTTCTGTGATGATTTTCCTAGGAAGCATTTTATTTAACAAAAGAATAAATATTTCAGAAAACACTTTTATGTGATACTTCTATGCCTACCTCTGTGGTTTCTGAAGTAAATTGTCCTTTAAGGTTTGCATATTTTAATTCCAGTGGTAGTACTATTTTTTCTTTAAGCAGCAGCCTGAGCAGTAACTGTGCAATAGTATGTGTTCCAGCTTCGTTTCCTTTAGTGATTCCTTTAGTAATGCCTTCAGTAAAGACACTGTACTTACAAATATAAGATGAGCAGAATACAGCGAATATACCTTCCAGTTACTCGGGAGAGATACGAAGATGTGAAAGAAGAAAAAATATTGAAGCAATATGTACTTTTACCTAGCTTTTATGAACATAAAGTTTTGAAACAGTTTATCCCTCACTTCAGTAATATTTGTGTCCTTCATAAATCACATTTACATATATTATATGGAAAAAAGCTCCCCTTACTGCCTCTGCAATAAAAGAGTCTTTGCAAATTTGCTCCCTAATAAATTAAAAGTAGCTGGCCACATCTTTTTTGAAAGTCATAAAGGGGAATTAAGAGCCCATCTCCCATTAACTTTTGATCATGCTTGAGAAAATCTGCCAGAAGATTTCTCACAGGTGCTTCCAAAACCAGTAGCTGGGAGTTTACTTTGATTTTTAGGAGCAAGAAATTTGCCAGGTTACACCCTGCTTTTTGCCTCAGAGAGGATCATTGTTTGATAATGTGCCCATGCTTGACACTTCATTTTTTTTTTTAAGGAAAAGTCAACATCCAAAGGCTGAGGATGTTTTACCTTTAGCAATACTGACTTTTATAACATTATAAATCTAAATGTTTAAAACCAAGCCTTCTGATATATCTTATTGTATAGCCCTAATAAAATCCTCAATGATATGTATAAAAGGTCACTTCAGCAGAATGATAGCTGTCCCTCCAAGCAGCATTTGTGGCAATGGCCATTGCCATTGTAGGTGGTCTGTATGAGAGCGGAGGTATGTAACTTATATTCCCGTTTGCTGTTTAGACACTGTGTGCCTTTGGCAGAGTATCTCCTTTCTTGGTGCCTGTCTCCCTGCTCTTTACAGATTTTAAGATACATGCCCTAGAATTTATTTTAGTGAGTGTTTGTGCAGTATTTGCTCAACGGAGCGCTGATCTTGAGTCCTGTAATTATATAATAGCAAAATGGGTTCTGAAAAGCATTAAAGGTACACATAACAGCATAGGAGCTAGGAATGTCTTCAGTTTACATTTTCCTATTGTTTCATTCCAAAAATTGTTTGCTATGTAGTTTTTTTGGTGTTTAGGTGCACTGTACCATGTTGCTGTGTGGCATATATGCACAATAGAAGAAAACAAAATGAGATATCATAACATTTAAGAGAGAACTCTCTGACCACTGATGTGGTAGTGGTCTCAGGAGCAGCCCAGAGCTAAATAACACTATATACTGTATAAGTAGCTTAAACCTGTGGTTAAAAAGCTTAGCTAGAAAGATTATTTAATCATAAGGAAGATTAAACTTTCCAAGTTTCCCCTCCTTCCATTAAAAAAGGTTGAGATGGACTGTTTTCAGAAGAGACATGGATGCTGGGGGAAGGAATATCAGTTACCCCCAGATTAGTGATTTTATTTTCTTTGACTGTAAATATGCTTGTTTTGTATTATGATACTGTTTATATTATTACTTACTAGTGCACTTTCCAATTCTCTTTAGCCATATTTTCCATGGGTCAGCCTCTCCTATCAGAGTGAGACGGAGAAATCAACTCTGGGGAAAGGGAAGTAACAGGACTTGGGTAATGGTGATGCTTAAAAGTGATCTAGCATGCAGTTTCTTACCTGGTTTGTAGCGGAGCCAGGCAGCGTTATCAAAAAGAAAGGGGAAGCTGTTTCAGACAAGTCTATTGTAGAAGGTGGTACCCTGTTTTCTCCCAGATATCTGAAACTGGAAAGGCCATCACAGTTAGAAATTATCAGTAATCTCTTTGGTTTTGGGAAATAAAGCAGAAGAGAGAAAAATAATGAATGTACTACTTCTCCTCAGCTGACAAATTTTCTGTCCCACAGTCCTGTCTGTCTTCCTGACATTCTTCTGGTATATATTTTGTGGGTATATATCAAAGAAAGGATGGAAAAGCACAAGACTAGAGTCACTCCTGTCCTGGACTAGATGTGGCTAAACCTGGCCCCACAAACTCAAAGAGGTTTTCAGTTTTATCATAGCTCTTGCATCAGCTGAATCCCTTACCCTTGGTGATGGCAGCAGCTGCTGGAAACATGGCCACAGTAGGAATAAGATTGCTGTAGTTCCGAAGGCAATGAACTAAAAATGAGCAACCATGGTCTACAGCACTCTACAGACATGGGGAGTAAAATATTCCAAATGGCTTTATTAAGTCTGTGTGCAGCTGAATCATTGATCCAAAGGTAAGCGTCCAAAAAAGGGATAATTTGGTGGAAAAATAGTTTTTTCCTGGCTTAAAAATTAGGAAGTAAAATTTTTAAAAATTGAGATTTGTCTATAATTCAGGTTTCTTCATGTGTGATTTTTTTCTTCCTCTCATCAGACTTTAAAACTACTGAACTGAAAATCAGAGTGAATCGCTTAAATTTTTCCTATGCACAGTCCCTTTAGTTTGATTTGAGTTAATTTCCTTTGAAAATTGATGTAAACTATAGGTATTTTGCTAAATAAATCCAAGATAAACGTTGTGATCCAATGGTGATTTAAGTACTTCTCGTTCTCATTTATACTGGCAAATTTGATCTGGATTAGCTAAAAGGAGCTACATATCTAACAAAGCCTTTAACAAAAAATGAAGAGAAAGTGTCTTTATATTGAAACCATTTCTCAAAACTAAAAAAAGGGTGCTTTCTGAAAATATTGTCAATATGCTAATAAGAATTATTTTAATAGGTTTTGCTAGACTGAATCTAAGCAGGCTAATGTCAGACAAGGAGTAGCTATGTAAATCCAACTTGAGGTGCCATTATTAAACATTAATCTTAAAATAGATGGATCCATAGACACTGGAATTATACATTGATAATTTAATATAAATGTATTAGACTTGCTAATGATATCCTGCCAAGGACTGTTTTAAACATCTGAAAAAAACCCACAGACTAACTCATAGTAAGAACATAATTTTAGACAGTATCTTAGTTTGGGGAAATATGCTTTATGATACAGAATTTCAAAAGATAAAAATATTTTAAAATGTTCTCCTTATGCTTATATTGTATTTTTACTTTATTGCTGGTGATTTCTACTTTTGACTAGCTAATGGGAATGTATTTTTTCTCTGTATTGCTATTACCTCTTCCTGCTACTTTCCAGGTCACTAATTTTTCTGCTTAGAGTTCATTCTGCTTAGACTGATATGCTGTCTTTTTTAATGAGGTTATTTCTGGGTTATTAGCCTTCCTGTTACATGATACCTTATGTGAAAGATCTAATTGATGTAAATCAAACATAGCTTGCAGAAGAAAATCAAAATGATCTCTTAGATATTTTGTAGGTTCATGTGTATCTCAGAAATTTTGTATTTAAAGCTACTTTTTAGACAAGAGGGTTATATGTGGCTAATAACACAAATAAATCTTTTTTTATTCATACATTAACAGGTTCAAAGAAGTGGAAATTGAAGAAATGCATTGGCATTTTGGTTTGCTGAATAAGCTTTAGATGGAAATTACTCTGAAAAGTATTTAGTGGGAGGGGTTTAATTGTACAGTTCAATAACCTCAGTACCATTTTTTTATTAAAGCATTCTTACATAAGCCGTTAAACTTTAGGTTAATTTTTACTGTTATTTTCTGGTTATATTTAATAACAGAGACTGGAAATACAACTAAGACTGTGCTATACCTTGTTAACACTTTTAAATGGATTACATGTATGTTGCCTTTTTAGATTTTTTTTCAAATTTTGCAGTCAAAGGGATTGTGTTGTTATGTAACACCTATTAAAATCATGTTTTCCAGTTGCTTCGCTTGTGGCAATCGATAGTGTCAAAGGGATTTGTGTGAGTTTTGTATATACATTATGATTATATAGGAAAATAAAATGTGCTTTATTCTTTTTCACATTAGCTTTCCCCTCCTTCACAGTCTGATATTTTTTACGTCAACTGAAATGTCCTAGTTTAAAGATACATTAGTGACCTTTATGTATACCTTCTGTACCACCTGTGCATGTTTTACATAATACACACAAAAGACATGTTGTTTCTTGAGAAAATATCTGGCACAATACACCCAAATTTACCTAGCTGTGAATATTTAGATATGTATTGCATTGGAATTTAAAGTTTATCTTGCCAGCTGTCAATTTTTTTTAATTATTTTGCCTGTGTTTTAGGGTGAAGTATATAGCAGTGTCAACCTCTGCTGCCACACCTTAGTTCTATTTAACACACGTACAAAATTGTTTTTCCTGCAGAAAACTGGGGCAAGATCCAATTTTAATCTGCTTTACAAATCTATACCGAAAGACAGTCTCTAATAAAAAGAGCATTTCAAACTAATAGGATACATTTTGTTTTGCTTTTCCTCAGAGCTAGGAAGCTATCCATTAGCATTCCTGAATCACTGGAATAATTTTATTTCCCAAGAACTTGAGAAAATTCCTGGTTTTGAGGAACAAAAATGTAATACAATGTTGCGATGTTTGCTGAATCTTGTGCTGATCTTCTGAGCATGCTGAGAGTCAACTTTCTGGGAACCTGAGCAGGCCTAGTCTGAGTTGTGTGTTCTGGAAATTAATTAAACGTATTTGTCTACAGACAATGTGTTTTCAGACAAAACTTCCTCGTGAATTTTTTATAAACAATAGATTGTATGAGAAATTATAGTGAATAAAAACATACATCACAGAAAATAATGTCAGTCTAAGGAATAATTAAATATTTTTTTTCTTTTTGCCAGTGAATACAGAAGAAATCACAACAGTTCAAGTAAAGACATTTATCTGTTGAAGGTGAATTAGTAGTTGTTAAATGAAAGAAAGAAAATTATAATCACAGCTAATTTCTAAGAAGATAGAATTTTGTGGTTGTCAAAGCCAAGCATGCATTTTGGCAAGTAAAGTTAGATGTGTCGGGTTCTAATCCGGTTAATTCTACTACACCATTTGGACATTACAGATTTAAATTAATGGCATTAGTTTCACTGACAGAGTTTTCCCAAAAGTTGGGAAACTTGATGAGATTTCAAAGTATTGACATTGTTGTTGTTTAAGATGTTTAATTTTAACTAAGGTCCTCAAAGGACGTAATAAAGACCTAGGCAAACTGAGTTTAAGAATAAGCTGGAATATTATAATTTATTTCCTTGAAACATGTAAATTAAGGGGAAAAAGGGAAAAAAAAAAAAAAAAAAAGCTGACATCTTGGTTGAGGAAAAAAAAAACCCACCACCTGGAATTCCCTCCTCAACATAAAGTGGATCCAGTCTAATACCTGCTTGGGAAAACTTCTTACAGGTACATCCAATATCAAAAACCTCTTGAGAAAACTGTTGGACAGTGGCATTGTCTGCCATAGCATAGACAAGTGTATTTCTGTTTGTAATGCTAGAGAAAATTTCCTCCACTGGGTGAAGGTAAATAAACCTGTGGGTTTTCTGGAAGATTTTTTCTGTAGCTGCTTGCTGCTAGATGGTGCAACAGTTGCTGTGGCTGCCAGAATGCCCTCTGCAGAGTCCTTCATATCACTGCCAATATTGTCTGTTCCATGTGCAGCAACTGCCATGAAATACTCTTCTAGCACAGTCACCTTCTTCAGTAGTTACAGAGATGCAATACAGTGGCACTGCATCTTCAAAAAAATGCAGACTGTCACTGTAATCTTGTCCCGTAGATCCCTTATTTTCCTGGAAACCCATAGTCTCGTATTCAGGATCCTTGATGGAATATCTGGTTTAGTCTGGAATATCTGGATTAATCTGAATGTGAGATTGTTCTGCAGGTTACAAAAGAAGTAGAAAGTCTTTAATCCTAAATTGTGCCTCTTCAAATTTTAGCTAAATCCAGCCCACAGTAACTTGTGCCTTGATTCTGCAGGAGTTAAGTGGTCCAGGGTGCTCTGGTGTGTTCTGCCCAAGTATGACCTGAGAAGCTTTTTGAAAGCCTGGGAGAACTTGAATAGAGATAGTTCTAGCAGCATCCCCATCTCCAAAAACGTACATGTGGAAGTAGGCAGAAATTCAAGCCATGAGTCTTCCAGAGAGCTTGGTCCCTAAATGTAGCCGTAGCAGGTGATAGTCTGGATGGAACATATTCCTTTACAATCCACTAGCACAATGCAGTTGAAAACTGCTTTTGTTTTGCATTCCTAGCTAGATAGAGCTCACCACTGAGGAAGCAGACCTATATGGCTTTAACTGATGAACTGCGGAACAGCACAGTCCTAGGGCTGAACAGGAGTCCAGGATCAGTTTTGGGCTTGGGAGACCAATACATCTGCGAGGCCTCAAAAGGTGAAGTCCTTGTAGGACACATTGTGTGTGAGGTCATAATATTTGAGCTTGCAGGTGTACACTTTGCAATATAATGAGGTAAATAATTTTCTTCTGCATTAGTCCTTGTGTTTTACTGCTCACAGCAGCTCAGTTCTGTTTAGCTGTGGGCTGCTTACCCACAGCAAGTAACTGAAACGTATGATTGTCTGAAAATAGCTTATTTGTCAAGCTCTGTTAATTCTAAAGTTTATTGCATGATATATTATTTTAAGAGTAATATATTGATAACAGATGTTGTGGTAGAATGCTGCTAGAAAATAGAAAGTTTGTATTTATGTGATAAGTGCAGCAGTTAATTTGCATTCTTCTATATAGTTTGCATCGCTTGCGTACTTCTAAATGCAGTCACACAATTGCTGAATGGTGTTAAGGACCACGCATTGCTCAGTGACAGAAGGCAGCCATTATCAGACTTTCAAAGCATGTTTTCTTCAGTTTCCTGCCATAAGGGGGGTGGGTGGCTGACTGTCCCCCAAACTGGCCTGTTGGGCTGACAACAAATGTAACCAAATTCATTCACAAAATGCTTAGTGTTACTTGGAAAAAAAAGTCTGAAGAAGCAAATATTAGTAACTTGTTTGGCAAAAGTTTAACCAAAAACAAATGATGATTTTTTTAGTGCTTCTGTTTTTGTATTTGTTATACTTACTAGTGGTATTAAATTAATAATTTACATTTGGCTGATATTAGAGTTTGGGTAGTGTTAGCATTTCGGACAAATAACATAGACTTATTTGCAACATATAGGGGAAAAAGGTGACTTGACTTTTGTTCTTTCTGTTCCACAATTTTCTGATTTGCACAGAAACAGTAATGAGAAAGCAAATGTATGATTGTTTTTTTTTTCTGTAACAATTCTTATTTGAATTCCTTAGATATTTCATTATCTTCAGTATTGTTCATAACTCAATGTCTGTTTTTGCAGGACCTAAGCCCTTTTCACATGCTTTGAAGTAATGGCCACTAACCACCACAGCTCATTCTGCTGTAGAGTGGAGCTGCACAGCCAGTGTGGCATGACTAGCCACTGCTGTTATCTTGCCCTTGCAGCTCATAGCAGGCAGCAGTGGAAGTAAAACTGTATCCAGTCAGTAGATATGTGATAAAGATATGCTAGATTTGGCCATCTGCCATACATGAAAGATAGCATCCAGTTAAAGTATGTGTCTCCCACTCTCTATACTTCCTCCGTTGTCCTGGGCTTACAGGAGACCACTGTTGTTTCTGGTTTTGAAGTTATGCAGAGATGATATTGTGCTAACATAAGTTATGTTGTACGTTTCCCAAGATTAAGAATTCAGGCAGTTTGTTATAGCAGGAGGATCTAATCACATATCCTTACTGGGGTAGACCTTTTTGTGAAGACATCACAGATGCTTGGAGTTTCTTATGCTGCTGTGGCATTGGGAGGTGTATACTTTCCCTACATTGCAGGTTTTAAGAGGTTGAATCTTCAAAATCGATCATGTAGCAATTTTTGGTTTTGTTTTAAAACAACAAAAAAGCTATTCCCTTTCATTTATATTCTAGACCTGGACATGTGCAAATGCTTTAGGGATCTGGCTTTAAAAGAGCAGAGGGTTTGTGAGGTTCAGCCACTGAGGTTTTGAATCTTACAGCAGGAGAATAGGTGTGTCATTCACATTTCAGCTACTGCTAGGAACACTTTTGTCTTTGGGTTATTTAAGTTTCAAAAAAAGTTATGAACATTTGGAAGGAATCCTCTACTTCAGTCTGCTTCTGTTCCTCTCAAGGAAATATTTATCTTCAAGTTAGGGGTGTAATAGGGGGTGTGTTTATGAGCTCTTTAAAATGTGAAAGTGTTGGTGTAAATGTCTCAGGTCTTCAGAGTTCAGTGGTGAATCTTTGGTTTTTTGTTTGGATACGAAAGGAAGTTGCTTATCAAATTTATGGAAGGGCTTCAACATTTGCTTTTTCAGGTGTGTGAAATGACTAGCACTTACTTCCAGGTCTAATAAATAATAATATAATAAATAAATATAAATATAATAAATAATCCAATAAACCTTTAATCCAGAAGAGTCTTTAAACCACTCTTTCTGAGTAATTTAAACTGTTGTATCTGCCTGCCTGTAAAAGATGGATAGTATTACCATTCACCTGGGAACTATCTTAGTTAATAAATTTGGATGAGATTCCATTCACTCTTTTCATCTATGCTTGATATGGAATTCTGCAGGTGCAGTCAAAGGTGAAATTGGGGGGTGTAAGAGGAGGAAAAAAGAACATCTAACAACTTAGTAGAAAAATTTTCCTTTCCTACCATTCTGACATAAACCTTCATGGGATTGTTCATTCTTAGTACTGCAACATCAAAAGGGTTTTTGACAGGCTCTGTTAGCATCAAATATGAATATTATTTTCCTCTGTTGATAGTAATTAAATGCAATAGAGATCATCCTGAACTTGAAAATGCAGGCCATAGTTCAGAACTGGGATGTATAGTTTTAGAGTATGCATTTTTTGTTCATTTATATTTCATGGGTATGTGAAATTCTGGGAATTCTATCTCAGTACTTCTGTCATTTGTGTACAAGCAAAAAAAGATGGAAAAGCCTCACCTGTCTGTAAGTAATTATGATAATAGAAATCTAAGAAGCCTTATCTGTTGCTTGTCCGTTTAAAGCAAGATATAGTAATCTGGAGCAGTACTGAAGATCAGGTACCTTCCTTTTGTTCAGTCTCCTACTTAGCAGAAACACCAATGCTAAGAACATTTCATTTTCTGGTCTGTGAAATTGTTTAATTTGGGTTACAAATGCCTTCAATTTCAGGAATGCATATCCATCTCCAGTGAGAAACCATCTCAGTGCCAAAGCGTAGCTCTTGGAGCCCCCTTGTACTGTGCGCTGTATCATGCTCAGTATGCACAATACTGTGCATTATGCCTGTCCTGGCAACAAACCCTATGGGAACCCACCTAGGCAGACAAAGCCATGAGTAATCTGGAATGACTCACAAGTTAATTGTCTGACTTGTGCGTTGATTTGCCAGCTAGAATTACCTTGGTTTTATGCATGATGAGAATACCAAGCAAAGTCATTCTCCTCTTCCAGCATGCTGAATTTCATAAAACCTGTAAGAACTGAAATGAGAAGGATTTCTACTCTTTTTCAAACTTGGCTGCAATTGGCCAAAGGTTAAATGGTCCATGGCACCTTGAAGATGGGCAACGACAGTTGCAGAAGCCTTGGTCTCTTAAGGAGAGGGGTTTCTGCCTTAGTGAGTTTAGGAACTAGCAAGATATTCCTAAAACTTTAGAAAAGAATTTCCACTATCCTCATTTTAGATATAATAAAAGAAGTGATCGCTGCACCCCTCCTCCCCGCCCAGAATTCTGCTACAGAAGGGGCAGATGAGCTATCTGATGAGCATGTTAAGTGTTTAAGTATTTTAGAACAAAAGAGTCACCAACTTTGGCTTCATCTACAGATGATGAAGGCTCAAAATAATTGTCATATGAAAGCAGATTCTACTTTCATTGAGTTTATAACAGTGTTAATATTTTCATTTTTCTCAATATTTTCCATTGCTTTCTATCAAATATATTGAATGGACCAAATCATGCTGCATACACCATGAATGCCAACTACTTCTTTATCCACCTACCATTGGAATATTACAGATCAATTTAGCAAGGGTGCTAACATCAACAATTTTTATTCTCCTTGCTCCTTTTTCAAATCCCAGATGAATTCTTATGTAGTCAGTTCACATGTAGATGACCAATTTATGTCGTGATTCCTAAAACAGTGTGTTTAGAATTTAGGCTAGCTACAGCACTACCGTGCTGAGCAGTCCCAAATTCCTTTTCGTTACTTGCATGTGTTCTGGTAGGAAATATCAGTCTTTTTGGTTAACCTGTCTTTCTAAGATAATTAATTTGTATTTGGACCTTTCAAAAATATTTTAATTAGAAGTTAGATTTATACCAAAAGGTTTCCTGGGATCCTGGATTTTCTTTCTGTTTTATAATGCGTGTACACTTTTTCAGAACCCTGCAGTAAATCCACAGTCACATAACGTGTTCTGCAACTCTCAGAGATATCCTGGGAAAGTCAATTCTACCTACTGTTTTTTCCAGATTAGATTGGTTTGTAAATTGGTCTGGAATGTGAATTTCCTTCTCTGCTGTGGTCTTTTATTAAAAGCCATCTTTACATCATGATAAAACTTTTCTTTAAAAAACAAAATACTTAATTTCATTAATCTGTTTAGCAATACCAATATAATGAGCCATAATATTGATTTTTTTTTTACTTAGGGTTTAAAATCTCTATTTCTTTCCACAGAATTAAATGCTTCAAACTGATACTCAACCTCCTTACAGTCCCCTCTTTAATTTAGTTGTTATAATTAGGCATTAACTGGTGTCGGTGGTATAGCCAGTTACAAACCATTCTGTTCTGCTTGTCTTGATTATCACAGTTTAGATGTAAAGTAAATTAGAATGAAAGACTATACAGTCCAATTACAGATAAAAGCAGCAAACTCTACTGCTGTAATTAGATGCCAGTACTATTTTTCTTAGATTTTCTATCTCTGAGGGCATTTCCTGTAGCTACTTTGCTGAAGCTAATGTTTAAAGATTTTATAAATGCTGTGTGTCTTTGTGGCATCATCTTTGCTCCTTAAAAGTTTAAGTGGCATGTTCTGAGGTTCAGGATTTGTGTCTACATATTCCTTGCCCATGACACATTTTTCTTTCAAGATGATGCAATATGTTATCTGTATTATGAGTGTATAGGCCTTAATAAGCATGAATGTGAAATAGCTAACATCTGTTCAAACCTTTCCACTTTTAGCAGTGAGAAGGTACCTGCTTTTTGCATAATGCAAACTATTACTATTCATTTCTCAGATGTAAGGGTGGGTGTGGTTCTGCTGTCTTCTGCACGTGTGACTTCTTCACCAGAGGACAGTCACCTTCACAAGCCTTCTGTGAACCTTAGTCTCTGGTGTACCTCACTGACAGTCACACATTTGAAACAGCACCTCCCAGAATTATTCATTAAAAAGAGTCTCTGTTTCAAAGAATTCATGGGATAAGGGGAAGACATAGACAATCAGCAAGCAGTTGACTTGCTCAGGGTCATATAAAGTTTCCTGGCTGCCAGTCCAGTATCCTACAAACCAACTCTTGTTATCTTCCTAAGAAATCTTTATAAACTGGTACACAAGCATCCACAAAATAGCAAAAACCAAAGTTGTTTGGATTGACTTTGATGTCTTTTGCGTAGAAGAATATAGTCTTTTATGAATGGCAAAAAAGCTCTAGGTCCAAATTCACTGAAACATGATGATACAGACAGGAACAATTTCATCCTCAGCATGATGGACACTGTAAATAAGACATTTTTTGGTACTTTTACCAGTAAAGACAATGCAGATGGTTCTGCTAAGACAGTTTGTAAATGTGAGGAATTTATGATGGCAAAAAATACAAATTCTGTTGTATTCATCCTTAAGTTCCTTGAGGTAAAAAGGAAGTACCTGTCAAATAATTTAGGAAAAATCTGGTGTTTGCTATAGCTGATCAAAAGCACCTGATGGAATAATTTTTGTACTGAAAAAAATCAAATGTACGATATTGTTGTGGGGAAAAAAATCTCAATTTCAGTTAACAAGTTGGTGGAACACTGCATCAAAATATTCGGCTTCAACTGTTTTGTTTTGACAAAGTGGTTTCAAGTCATTCTGATGCATATTAAGTATTACAATTAGTGATTTTTAGTATTATATGTATTATGCTATGTTTAGTGTTTATTATATACTCAATATTTTACATGCAACAAAATCTGAAATTATTGAATCAGAGTAAGATTGCTGAAGAAACAGTGTCCTCGTATGATCTTTTTGTGGGGGATAATATTTTAGTAGAAAATAAAAGAATTGTTGTTTTGCAACAATTACAATTCTTTTTTTCCAATTGAAATAATTGAAACACCAGTTATTGAGCAGTTTTCTAGCCCTTTAGCAAAATATCATTTATACATGATAAAACTTTCTAATTAATACAAATTCTTATCAGTAAAGGGATAGTGCCAGAAACAATCTCAAACAAGGAAATGAGGAGCATATTGATTATTACATGTGGAATTTGCCTCACTAGAGCACAGTCCAGCAGCCTGGATTTTAGGTCAGTCTAATCTACTGTTTTAGAGGTGAACTAAACCTATGGAGCAGAGCTTGGGAATAAGGCTGTACTACTATTGACAGAAATAGCAGCTACAACTCTTTCACACCACTTGAATTGACATACTTGGAACATCTAAGGATCTATATATGAGCTACATGTTGGACTTTACGTTGTCTGGAGAACTTGTTTCACTATAGAAACAGGAATGCTAAACAAATTTTATGTGAGTATCATAATATTAGGGACTATTATTGGGGTGATGTTATAGCTAGTAGTAAAAGAGATTTAAAAAACATACTTGTATTATCGATGTTTCTCTCTTACCTGCTGTGTTTGAGTGCCATTTTAATGTACCGTTAAAGTGGAAAAGACTCATGTTGTTTGATTTTCTAGGGTAAAGATAACTGGTAATTTAAATGAAAATGATAATCAAAAAAATATTAAGTAAGTTTCATTTTTCAAAGCAACGTTAAAACTTCCTGTTTCACAGCAAACATACAGAAAATTTTATATGTTGATTTAAGGAAATTTCAGTTTTACTTGATTAATTTTCTAAAGATCATTTAAGGTGTAAGCAAAGCATATATTTTCTTGTGAAACTAAATTGGTCTGACCCCTTGCTAATTTTACCTACAATTAGTTTGGTGTAATTATCACAGCACACAATTTAGTGTGCTTCTACAAAAAATTATTGTTCATGGGGCCATAAAACTCTTTAAAAATTGCTTAACGAACAACTCAGCCATGAGTATGTCTTAGAAGATCAAAATTGCTATTAAATATGTAGAAAATGAAGATGCAATATGTGTACATTGTACATAACAAACTTGGTATAAAACCAACCCGTCAGGATACTCTACAATGTGGAAAAAAAGCATGAGGTAACATAATGAAAGACTGTATCTAAACACATGAAGCTGAAGTAAGATGACATGTGCAAGCTAAATCTTGGTATCTCCTGATTTCTGAAGGCTTGGATTTTCCACCTAGTATTATCTTAACATGAACTCAGGTTTTCCTTTGTTGTTGTTGTTGTTGTTTTTGTTTTTTGTTTTTAATGAAAATGGTGGCATCATTCACATGTAGGATTTTGGATTGAATTACATACTAATAGTTAAGATAAAATTGTTTGGTGTCAGTACTTTCCTAAAGCTAAGAGACCTACATGCCAAGCACCACACATTTGATTTTATTTTCTTTTTTCAAGTAAAATAATTTGCTGAAACTTCTGTCAGACTTGAACCATCCAGCAGTCCAGAAATGAGGATTAGCCCATAGCAAGAACATTCAGATACCTGTACAACGCTGTATTTTCACCAGGATTGTTCCACATCTTATTTTTGCTGTCTAAGTCCACAGAATTAGCTTATGAATTTTAATACTTATGCTTTGCTCGTAAGAGGAAGCAAAACAGATTTCTTCCTTCATTAATTTGTACAGAGACTGAGGCAATATTTCCTTTATTTTTCTGTAGGCAATGGTAGAGATAAAGATACCAACTCTAATTGAACCTTTTTATCCCCTGAGGTAAAAAACAAACAAACAAAAAAGCAGAAGAACTATCTCCAGATTTACAGTAATGGCTAGAGGGAGACATTTCCTTCTTGAGCTCTCAAGTTTATTGGAGATGAACCGTTCCTGTGACAGCTTAAAGTTTACATAGAAAGTGATAAAGAAACAAATTATATATTTCTGTACCCTTCACTTTCAACACATTGCATTTTGTCTTCTGTTGTGGAAAACAGTGCTGCTCAGGGACATTCACTCCTCAGAACAGCAGCTTTTTGTGGAAGAGATCTGTAGCTACATCTAGATTGATTCCTATGCGTAGTATGATGCTATTGGAAAAAACCACCCAAACTCACCAAAAAGTCTGAAATGAGATTTCCAATGGGATAGAAATAGCATCTAAAGCCAACCTGGGGTTTTAGGTAAGTGGAGTCAACATGGGTTTTGTATTACATCTCCAGAATTAAGGGGAAAGGATCATTACACTTTTTATTTAGCAAGAACAACTCAATCATCTACACCTACATCCACTGCCAATTTGTAGCAGGAAAGATGTACTTGAGCTTCAAAATATTGTTTCTACTCTAACATATGTCAACAGCGTACAATAAAGTATTTTGGGTGAGATTTTCAAGATGCATACAATATTAGCCAAAATAGTGTCAGTCATAAAAATCCCATTGACTTTAGTGAATAAAAAGACAAACAATGCATGTTTTGTAAAATCCTACTATTATTTGTTGTAATACTTTGTGGCTTCATAAGATCTTATTTCACTGGTTGCCATACAACCTCCAGAAACCATCATCTTATGCACAATTCAAGACTTCTTTCCCTAGTAAACTAATGGAGTACCTTTTGGCAACCTTCCAAGTAATAGTCCACTCCAGATGGCATTGCTTACAACTTCTAAAGCCGCACAGGAACAGGCAGCAACTGCCTTATTCTTTCTGTCAAATAAACAATACATGTTTTGGTAGGTTGGGATGTGGTAAAAATAAATCAAGCTTCATGAGCATGAGCAGTAAGCTCAGTTCATAAATAGAACTGCTTGTCTTTGCAGGTCAGGTTGCTTACCAGCAAGTTCAGAAAGGAATTCCAGGTAATACCTTGTGGCAAGCAAATGGTAGGCTCAGTTTCTAGCCTAGCTCCTCTGTAAGGAAATCAGCCATGCTCTAAAAGAAATGGTGCGTTCTGGCAACAAAACTAGCAGGATGAGTGCTACTGTTTAAACAGTTCTACAGCTTGGATCTTTTGGCAATTCTGGATAAATACTGGAAGTCTAAACATGATATATCATGATATTCCAACTGTGTACAGTATGATACAGGATGAAATAATGTGGAAAAGCAAAACCTTCTGTCTGCTTAAGTAACAGTGCATTCACTGAGTTATCAAAGTGGTCAACTCTATAAGTGCAATTAACAATTTGGATTTTCCTGCTTGCTTATCCCTGGCATACTGTAAATAAAGATCTATCAATAATTCATGACAGTTAAGCCCAGAAAAGTATTGTTATAAGTCTGTTGTATAGAAAACTGGTATAATTGAGATTATTTGCCCATTTAATGGGAAGACTCACAATATCTATAAATACGTTGATGCTACTACCTTTAAATCTTTGTTTTCCTTGTATGTGCTCAGTGCATATCATTTTATTGGCCTGTCAGAAGTCCTCAAAATAGCAGTAATTAATCTTTAGTGATACTGAGTATTCTATTAGCTGTGAATAATAACATTTACTGAGATGTTTGGGTTTTTTTTAATCTTTGTGGAATGCAAAGTATTGTTCTCAGTTACAATGAGGGCAGAAATACAGAGATAAACTGTAGTCATGGGAAAGTTACTATAAGCATTTCAGATCACATGTTTAATTGGTATAAACTGGCCTTGCTCCATGTTTTGTGAGCAGTTATAAGTACCTTTCTGAAGACTAGATTTGGCTTTCGCAGACAGTAATCTGAGATTATTTTTTTTTTCCTACAGATGTTTTTTCTCTATGTACTAGATGACTGTCTACAAGACTTATAACAGTACCTGGGTAGCAGGCTCAGGGACATTTTTTTTTTTTTTTTATTAAAATGGTCAGTCAAAAAAAAAATCTTTTTAGATGTACAGCAGAGAAGGATTATACGATACTTTCAGACTACATAAGCAACTACGTGACTAAGCAAAGAATTAAGTTAATATCCAATACATTATACGCACTATACTTTAAGATCTGATGTTTGAATCTTTCCACAGAAGTTAGTGTCAACACTCCCATAGAAATTACATTGGAATCAAGAGTGCAGCCTGCCTCTAAAAATTTTTCTCTCTGTCATCCCACATGTTGCTTTCACCTACAAGAATGACAGTCATGACTATTTATGTTGGAAACTCTACGCTTAGGTCTCCTGAAATTTACACGACCCAAATATTTAAACAAGTGGTTTTAATATTTTACAGTCTTTTAAGTATCAGATGGAGTTCAACTTCATATTGCAATTTGGAATGTGAGTCTACTTAATTTCATTGAGTAAATTGGCTCAATCATTTAAGGTGGGGAAGGATAGTTTAAAATTTGTAAATATTGCTAAAACTTATATAGCAGTTTAGTAACTATTTATTATTTAAATCTAATTTACTTCTTTCCAACAGCAGAAAGCATTAAAGTTATAATACATTTCTAAAAGCGTGTGTGTATATATAAATGCTTTAATACATATATGTATGCATGTTTAGTGTATGTGCACTTGTGTAAACAGTAACTGGTATGAAACTCATCTTGAAAGTAGTAAATAATGGGAATAGGAGCAGGGTAAAAAACAAAATGAAAAAATAATTAAAACAATAACTATTCCATTCATTCTGAGCATATCACACAGAACTGCATTAAGAAAAACAATAAAACATGTGCTTTTAATCTGATAGTAAAAAAACCCAATAAAATAAAAATGAGATCCGTTAATGAAAATAATGGATTTTATCCAAACTAGTTGAATACTTAGCTTACAATATTTTTTCAGTTGATGATGCAGTAGTTTTAGTTACATACTGGGTTGCTAAAGTGCAATTAGTACCACTGCTATCATTTTAAGAACAAAATGAATGGATATGTATAAAAATGTATTCTTAAGGATTCCAGGATGACTGTGGTTCAAAAAAAGAAAAATTTTTTCTTTGAAAGGTATATTAAAAAGAAATGGCGAAGACATTTTGGAATGTCTTAAGTCCCAAGGAAAGGATTAATGGGTCAATAGCGTGATAGTACTACCTAAAGGCAGTTTGGTTTAAGAGATACTTCATTTTAGTCACAAAATTTCCTATGTGGTTTGTGATTCTGGAATCTTTTCTGTTGTACAGCTGAAATTATTGACTTCAGAAATAATGGATCAAGAAACTAGGTTATGAAAGTGCATTTACATTGATGAAACATGTCCTCTGTCTTTAATTCTTTTTATTTTAGTCATCCTCGTGTTATCTTCTGTTTGGTCTTTTGCATCCTGAAAAACTAGATGTGATTAAAAGTTAAATTGCATGGATAATTGATTAACTTATTAAAAATCAAAATTCATAACTTAATTTATCACATGCCTCTCTAATTTTTTACATAGTGATTACAAATGTGGTCTATATGAAAAGTTTGAGACATATAAGATAAATTGCAAACCCATGTGATAAATGTACTTATGACGCACCTTTTGGCAGCCTTGCCTCCTCTCTGCTCACTCATCCATCTCTCCTGGGACTTATTCTAATGCTCTAAACATATGAGCAGGGTCAATCTGTCACTGAAATTTTAAAACCAAACTCCCCTAGAACTGTTTTATGCCCTTTTTGCCAAATGGAGAATTGCCTTTTCCAGTTTCAGTCCTGCCAATTTTCTGTGCAGCAGTGCTATGGTCGTTGTATGGTTGATAGCTCTCTGCTGCTGGAAAGCGGTGATTCTGAACATCCAAAGGGATACAGACTTTGTTTTCTTGCACATCTCCTACAAGATATTGTACACATGGAATGAGACATCTCTGTGCATATCTAGTTCAGAGCTAGCTAGCTCTGTGTGTAATGAAGCCTGTCTTCTGGAGATCGCTGGATAATAGTTAAAACTGTTTTGCATGCCCATAACATAATTTGCAAAAGTCCATCAGTGAACTGCATCCTAACATGTTTTCAGAGACACTCTTCTAAAACCAAATTTTGGCTCTTATAAACAGAACATATGTAAAATACATTGCACATGATTTGATGTAATGAATTTTCAAAAAGTGTTCTTTTCAAAAGTGTATTTTCAAACTTTCTGTGTATTCAAGTGGGAAAAAAGTTTGTACATGTTCCAGAATAAGTTCCTCAACTGCAGAATGAACTATTCCTAGAAAGAGGGAAAGGTAAGGGGGAAATCTTAATAAAAATAATTGAAACCAATCAAGGATTTGTTAATTTTAAATATCAATGATATTCCAGATGTAATGCATATTATTATGTGTATTCAAGTATATTATAATATATTATGGTACATTATCATTATATCATGATATATAATATATATGTAATGTGTTTCATATATGTATACATATATATGTAATGTGTGTCATTTCATATAGAATGTATATTTTTAGTACATGTAAATATATTTTAGTAAACATGATTAGAATAATGTGGTTTTTTTCCCAATGGAGAAAGAAATGTTTAAGTTCTTGCATAATGTTTGTCATTTCATTTAAATATTCTTTTTTCTGTACAGGGAGAAATGATTCTTCCATTTCATTGTATTCTTTGGGTAGTGGAACCAGATGAGAAAAATGCTTGTTTTGGCACTTCCCCAAAGGGAAATATAGATTTTGATGTTGGCAAAGATGACTTCAGCAAATAGTGCCCATAAAACCCTAGCATTTCATCCAAGTTCATAAGAAGAAACTACAGAATAGAATAACTTTCATGAAGAAAGTCTGTGTCTTATTTGGTGAATAGGTCCCTGTGCTACCATAATAATGCCCAGTTCCCCAACTACAAACACTTATTTGTTCAAAGTGAATATTAACTTTGTAATTTACTATCTAATTACAATTTTATAGTAATAACAGGAAATGTGTTGTTAAGAAGCATTGCATTCACTGCCTCACGCTGTCAGTCTGTTCTTAGCAGTATAGTGTGTGATTTTTGTCAATATACAAACATTACAGAGATTTCATAGAAACGATTGACATGGATTTCAAAAATTTTCATACTCAAAACTTTTTATTAAAAAAATTTGTTACAAAGCTACTGTTAGTGATCCAATATCCCAGTCACATTGCAGCTGATGAACAACTGTAAACTTTAACAGAAGCAGGATTAAGCCCTATGAACAATCAATTTGCATAGCAAGCCTTATTCATGTAAAAGGCCGATGCATTTCATTTCTCAAGGAATATATTTCACTAATTTGCAAGGTTCCAAAGGAATGGGTTAGTCTTAGAAAAGCTTGCTATTCTTATCAGCTAATCTGAAAGACTTTTTACTTAAAGATACAGAATTAAAAGCCAATTGAAAAAAATATATGTAATATTGATATTTCATAGAATCATAGAATACTGAAAAAAGGCATTATTAAAATATATTTAGTTGCTAGTGAATATTACTAAAAGATGTGATATTTGAAAGGAAAGTGCTGAAGAACTGCAAAAATAAATTTTAGTAGTAATATGATGGTGTACATTTTTCAAAAAATACTACCTTAATCTTAACTTACACCAACAAGAAAATTTTCAGATAAGTTAAATTCTATTAATTTCTATTTATTTGAAGCTTATTATAAATTACTGTCGTGTTAAATTATATTCATAACAGTAGCAATAGAAACACGCATTGATAATTACGTTATGATAGCAGTGCACAATGAAAAATAACTGTTGAGTATCAGGGTGTAAAAATCCTGGGCCACCTCAGATAAAAGCATGTGGTAATTGTCAATAGATATATCTCTATTTTAAGAGCTAACCTAACAAATCATACCAAGATATTTATTGTATTAAAGATGTACTAGGCCTGTTTATTTCTTCACACACATGTATTGTGTGTGTGAGTCCTTCCACATGCCTCTTTATCAAATATATACTGCTATGGGATTGATAGGGCATGCTTCTCTGATAGGCAAAAGAAATCACAGCTTTTCAACTTGCAACTTAATGTCTTTATTCACAAAGCTAAAAATGCTATCATAACTCAGCAGTCAATTATTATTTCATATGCAATACAAAGTATTGTGAGTTCTCAGATTGCTGCCTGGTACAGCACAAAGTAATAGGTTTTTCCCACTGTCTGTGGATAAATACAGTATCAAAACCTAGTCTATTGTGTGCTGTTCAAATTTAAATTTCCTTGAAACATCAGAGTGTATGTTTTCTATATGACTTTACCCTTAGAAATTCTCTCTGCTGGTCTTGCTCTGGAGAGAAAGGTGAAGCAGAACTGTGACCATCGTTTCTAATCATCCTGTTGTCATTTATGCCACCACAGAATGTAAGAATCCAGAGTTCACATGGGTGAAAGCAAGCAGTGGCTGGGGAATGGCTGATATTTCATTGATTTTGTTGCTTTGCTAAATTGATTGTTTTCTTGCTAAGGAAATGAACAATTGTGCACTATTCTTTATTGTTATCAGCTGATTGTACTTGGTTTATTGCATGATTTTTCCAGTCATAGGGGTTTTGTTTACAATATTGTGCAGTAGAATAAGTCTGAACTACAATTAATTCAAGCATTAAAAGCATACATTCCCAATACAGCATGCACAAAAGAGTATGCAAATTTGCAAATAACTTTGCCTAGATAAGTAGTTTTTAATCCATCATAAGATATGGGGGTTCAGCCTCATGAAATTATGCCTGGAACAGACTGGGTTTGTTGAAGTGTTCTGAGACAGAGCAAATCTGGCATCAGTGTAGTCAGGTAGATGTAAGCTGGTACCATTATTGATGGAGACAAATGCAGGTGGCACTGGGGTAAGCAAGCAGCTTGAGGGATATTTAGTGGGATTTTCAAGGGAAAGCAAAGATTTTTTTGATGTAAGTAGAATATGATTCATCAACAAGAACAAAACCAAAGCAAGTGCCTGTGTCACATGATGGGAGTGGGACTCTGTATCCCTGGGGAATGTTATTAAAAAATCAGTAAAGAATTATAAGGAAGTTCTCCCTGAAAAACTAATGTATGAGAGTCTGTTAATAATCCTAAATTTTGGGAGATATACATTTTTTTTGTAGGGTAAAGTTGTATTTCTCATTCTTCAGAGGACTTTGTTTCTATGAAAATCATGCTAAGACAGTTGCAGTCGTTAGAGACATCATAATTTTGCTTGTAAGGTCATCTCTTCTGTTGAAAGTATTCTGTCACAGGACAGAGATGGCTACTTTCACTGCCAAAAAGCTACTTTAAAAGATTGACAAGGGAGATTAAAGAGGATACAGAAATTTGGAAGATGTTCTTTTAACCTTTTAATGTGGTGCCATCTTGGCAGTAGTGAGTCTATGGCAGGATTAGTTAGAGACCAAGCATTTCTGGAATTGTGTCCCTTTCTTTTTTGCCTCTCTCCATTTTGGGTATCAATTAACAGCAATTTCACCAGGGCAGTAAAACAAGAAAGTAAACAGTAAATAAGCAACAAACAAAATTAAAAACAGTCATGAGCTTTATGAATATGGGGGTGTTAAAAGGCTTGAAATGCATTTATTTTGGAGCTTAGCAAGTTCTGGGAAAACATAATCACATTGTGAATGTATTGTCTCATTTTACATTGCAGAGATTCCATTTATTGGCCCTGGAGGCTGACAAGGAACCAACACCTGTGCCCAAATATTTTCCAAACTTTGGCAGCGACAGGCACGTTCATTATGCAGCAGAGTTGTAGTTCCAAGTGTGCTCAAGGCATGGGAGACCAGCAGACTTTACCCTTGCAAGGAAAAACAGGTTAAGTAGAAAAATGACTGGGGCAGTGGTTTTACTAACATGACCCATCTTCATGAAAACTGGTGCCTCTGTGACTGTGCCCCACTAGTGCAAACTGCAATTTATGGTAAGTTTGTTTTGGTGACTGAATAGTGGGCACGGGATATGTCATCATAATTGGGAAACCTCAAGATACTTAGTTTCTCTGTCAGTTAAAGCAATTAATAAATCAATATTTATAGTGCCTTTTAGCATGGATATTAGCTACAAATAGCATTTCCATTTGGGAATAGGAAAGCTTATTTGGTTTTTTTGTCCCTAAATAAAGTCTAACAGAGAAAGGTGAAACAGTAAAGATGTGTCCCATGTTCAATAAGGTTTGTGATTATTCTGAATCATCTAAAAAATAGTTCAATGAAAACTTATGCAAGATTAAACAGTTGTGCAATCCCCAGGGTTTGGTAGGGGAGAGATTAGTGTTTTACCTATCAATAAGTTCAAGGTTGATTACTTAAGCAAAATGTCAGTTTTTCCTTAAAACAGCATTTTACATAAGTGAAATTCCTGGTCTGTAATGTCACTGCCATGGTTTTTGTGTGGCCATATCTACAATAGGTGTAGAATTTCATTAAAGTAAGGCCTGAAGCATATGCAGATGGATTTTATTTTTAAATAGGTCCATCCATATAGATTATAAGAGGAAAGTTTTGTGAATATGGTATTTCAGGAGCACTAGGAAGCAATCAGGGTCATCCATTTAGTGAATTTTGGTGGCCAGAAAGGCATTAGATAGGATCAGGTTTTCTCATTCAGCATACCCTGTTACCTATGGATAAACAAGGTGATATGATGTCTTGCTAATTCTCCAAGATCATCATATAATATAATTGTGTTCTTGAGAGACTGTTGAAGGCCACTTCCAATTACCATTGTATATAGGAAACATTGGTTTTAAAAAAGTGAGATTAAGGGTGACACAGCAAACAAAATGCAAGCAGGTCATCTGTGTGTGTGCTGTGTGAGAGAATGGTTGTTTCTGTTCATCTCTGTGTGTACGTTGCAGGGGAGAATAACTTTGTGTATTGAAAGCTTGAACTGATTGTGACAGTAAGAAAGGTATTTGGCTTTTTAAGATAGAATTCTAGATGCCAAGATCACTGGGTTCATGCTGCTACCCAGATGAATTTGGGAGTGTGCCAAGAAACTGAAAGCAGTTGATAAATCTCAGAAAAGCAGGAAATCAAAAGCTAGAAAGGTTTTTAAAATTTTAAGAAGCTGGGGTATACGCAAGTATGATCATATAATTCTGAAAAATAGCTTGGTTACTTCACAGAGAATGTTATGTGCCACCGTGTTAATGGTCAGACCCTACGAGCTTTGCGCTTTGATCCTAATGAGTGCCCCAGAAGTTTGGATGTTTATATGAACATTATCTCTCTCTAAAATAATGAGCTTAAAACCCTAACTCTGCTGGGTTTTTATGTGCATCCTTTAACCTAGATGCTGTATTGGTGGGATTATTCACATGAATGAGGTTTTGCAGGCTTGGTCCCAACATTTATACAATGGATTATATTGACGTATTTGCTACATCACTGGTCGAAATGAATTCAGCTGTGTTTATGCATAGGCTGCTGTATAAACTAAAACTCACTTTCCCATGATATTGTCTAGTAAAGAACATGAGTTATGCGGTGCACAATTTGTCTGTACCAAGCAAGCAACAGACAAAACTCAGATCCTGGATTCTACTGCTTTGACCTTCATTCAGGAGCGTAATCTGATACTGAGTTATTCTCAATTTATTGCTTAAAAGGCAAGATCCCCATGTGCTGCTAAACTGCAAGTTCTAGAAGCACAAAAATCCTTGCTGAACCTTTGGGGGACAGGAGAATGAAAAACTTCTGTAGGCTTTATGTGTATGTTGAATATATGTTCTTGAACACTATCCCTGACCATTTACTAATACATTTCTATATCCTTTCTTCTGCTTGCATTGCCTGTAAGGTAATAACATCTCCGTTGCTTATCATATTCCTGGTCCCTCCTTTTCTCTAAGTTTAGTGTGAGCTCTTGGCATTATAGGTATATGTATGATCCATTCCAAGAACACCAGTAATATCGGTGAAATCAAAAGGACTATTAGTATGCAATTAGTATGCACATACTTAAGCACATAGCTGAGTTGTAGCTTATGTATTCAGAAGTATGGACATTCTTGCAAAATCCATTGATTTCAATCCACATCAGTTGAACTGTTCCCATTTTCAGTAATGAGATTTTTGAACAGGCTCCATATGAACACAGGTTTAAGATACATGTACGATAACTGACCTCAGAAAGTGCCTGAAAAAAATGGTTGCACATTGGGAAATTAATGTTAATAAATACCAGTTCAGACCTGTAAACTACGGCAAATACAACAGCAGTCATCACAGCTAGCATGCCGCTGGCTTTTCATGACTGCATGCTTCTAATTTATGAGTTGTTCTCTTGCATCAAAACCAGTTAAATAAGTACATGCTTTATTATTACACACAGAAAAATGCATTAAAAGAACATCTTGAAGTTGCAATGTTAGTAATTCCAAAGTTAGTGAATATCTAATTTTAAGGTAAGACTAAGTTAGTAGCCTTACTCCATCTCCCTTGTCTGTATTTGCAGTGATACAATACTAAACACATGATAAGAGCACTGTTTGTTTCTGTGGGACCAAACCTTCTTTAGCACATAGAAATAAATATTGTTGAGTGACAAGTTATTTATTCTTTTTGCCTTCCTTGGTTAAGGTGTGATCTCAGGCCATAGTTACTGTGTATATTCACATTCTGCTTTCAGGACATTAATCCTTCTTTGCAAATTTTTCTGTGGTGTTCATCATGCATCACAAACACTAATTTATCACAGTATTTCCATGAAATGGGGAACTGCTAGTATCACTAATTTTTAATATAAGAAGTTGTGGCACACATCCAATTAAATCCAAAGTTTCCATTGTTCTTCCTTGCCCAGGATGAGACACTCTACTCAGACTATCTGCCTATAAATGTGGTCAAAAGTGTATGTGTAACTCAAAGTTTCTGGACACAGAGTTACAGAATTTGTCTGTTAGTCCCTATTCCCATGCTCAGTCCCTCTGTCTCCATCCTAGCTGTTCAGCAGCATGCTCTCACTGTACTTTACCTCATGTAATTCCTGCTTAGTCTCTGTAGTAATCCAGCTTTAATGTCCTTATTTTCTCCACAGCAGCTTTTCTGATCCTGGCATTGTTTCTAAACCTTCAGACAAAAGAGGAGGTGACTGAGAACGCACTGTGGTCCACAGTGGCAGGACAAAGGTAATGCTAAAATTGGAACCAGGGAGGATCTTCCTGGATACAAGGCAAAAGTAATTCACTAAAAGGGTAATTAAACTTTGGGACAAAATTCCAGAGGGGTTGTGTACTCTCCAGTTTCTGGATGTTTTCAAGACCCAAGTGGACAAAACCCTGAGAAACCTGATCTGAATTCTGAGTTCATCCTGCTTTGAGTGAGATTGAACTGCAGACCCACCAAGGTCCCTTCCAACCTGAGTGATCCAATGATTCTTTGAGAGCATTGCTGGAGCTCTGTATTAAAGCTCTGTAAATTGCTTCTGAGTATTGGAGAATTGGTTTGGTACATTTTGGTGTTTTCTTTTTTTCTTCTCCAGTTTTGTATCCGCCTAATTTAGTTAATTGAAGAGGGTTGTCCCTCAGACCCTTTCATCACTTTCCCTCTTTTACAGTTCCAACTTCCCTCCCTTCCTCTGTTTTTTATACCTTTGCCCTGAAGTTTGGGAGCACAAAAGCATTTAAAGGAATGAGTTGCCAGCATTTAGTAACCCTGGCAAAGCGTCTTGTATCCTCTTTGTCATGTTCTTGGAATGAGCTATTTTGGCTGAAAATTTCAGAAAATAGTTATCATCTAGAGGCAAACACCCTGGAGAGAAAATTATATCCTGATCTATTGTAGTTACTTAGAGTAAAGGGCAAATGAAAAGAGTGTGTTGTAATTAGAAATATGAACAGCTTCATATCTGATAAAGCTGATTCAGGGATTCAGCTATGATCTAAATCAATGGAGATTCCTAGTAAAATGAAAGGGAAAATGTTTTTTAATCATAGGACTTAAGACATGTTCTGCTAAACTTTCCCTGGAAAAACAGTTTGTGCACGTGTATGAATACTTCTCTGTGCTCCTGGATACGCAGACACCTACCTGGAGAGGCATGAGGGGAAGCTTCCTCCCCTGAAAACTTAATGTGTAATTAAGGAATAAACTTTAGTGTTTGAAATAAGTTTTTAGAGAGAGATACATATTTTAAACCAGATAAACGTAAATTGTGAGGGCTTTGTGCAATAGTGTCAAGGATTTTGACTTAATCTACTAATTTGAAATATATTTTTGTAATAATAAGAAGAAAAGTGGGATAGCATGTTCCTTTATATTATATTTGTAAGAGATCAGTTAAACTAGTCATTCTTACAGAATGTAGCTAGCACTTTTCAAAATGCTAAATGAAGTGGAAAGACAATGAAAACAATATTTTTAAAATTATGTATTTTAAGCAATTTAGTTAATTCCAGAAGAATGTTTCTCAGTGCATTAATATTATATGCAATGCAAAGCAAAATGATTGAGTTAGGACCACATGTTATTGATTGTTATCTATCCTTTGCAACTATTTATAGTATATACATTTTTTCATGTCTCAGCTGTGTTTACACTTTCTCTAGGGCTCAACATCCCTAGCATTGATATTTTTGGTAGTATTACTGTACCATTCACATTCAGTAAAATTTCACCTGTTTATAAATAGTTCAAAACCACTAAATCATGAAGAAAAAGTCTTACAATTTTCTGTGATCGGGGTTTGGGTGTGAAATCTGAATTAGAAATCTTGTTCCATGGTCAGGGAATCTGAACCTGTTGCTAAAGTTTTCATTAGTTTTATGAGGAAAGGATTGTTTTGGCAGAGACTGAAAAACTGAGTAAGTGAATTGGAGGGTGGGGGAGTCACTGAAAATGTCCTCAGTGAATAAGCATGTAAAATTCCATGTGTCACAAACAGGGCTGATATGGGCCTGTCCTGGGAGAGAGAATGTCAGGAAAAAAATGGTTGTAAAGCTCACCCTCAGTGATATGGGTAAAATAACATAATAATGAAAAGAGAGTCAAAATAAGGAGAGGATACACAGCCAAATGCCATTTTAATTGTGTGACCTGGTCTTTGCACCTTTTGAAATAAATAGGCTTCTTCGTTGTCCTCTCTCTCTAGATCTTAGAGGCATTTCTTCACAGTAGCTCTGTATTTGGCAACTACCTCATCATTATTCATCTAAGTCATCAAAATTTTAAAAAGGACTAAAAACCCTGATGTGTTATAAATAAAATATGGGAACGAGGACAGTGATAGAATAAGAGTTCATATATTTGAGGGAATACTGACCAGAAAGCCCTCACTCCGTATTTGCAATGTTTTCTTATTCGCATATTACAAACAGAGAATAAAATACAATATGATCAATAGTTAGAGCTGAAATCTTATAGATGTTGTGTGACAGTATATATACTCAATCTTTATTCAGAATTCATGCAGTTTGTATTTCCTCCACTGTAATTGCTTCTGTAGTGTGGCTTTCAATAGCTGTAAATTAACTCTGTCATAATTACTCTTTTTTCCCCTCAAATATGTCTATCCTTGTTGTAAATTGTAATTCTGTTACTTCCAGTATTGATATTGTGATGTGTCCACTAAGATAGCACAGTATCTGGAGACATGTATACATCTTTTTGGAAGAGTTTTTCTTCACCCTCCCCCACTTTTATTGGTATGGCTGATTTCTCTTGGCTCTGAGCCCAGTTTGGTTTAATTTTTGTTTATTCTGTACAGGATTCCAGACTCTGCTTTGAGATGGGCACTGTATAAATTAATAAATAAATTCAATATATGCTTGCTTTTAGTGGGTTGCCTGGCACATCTGTTTTTCAGAGGTTTCTAAATCTTCATGATCTGCATAAGATATCTTTAGTTACATAGGATTAGGGAGAGTATCATATTTTTAACATGTACAGGGTTTCCCATTAAAAAGTCATCATTTGCTAACAGTTACAGTGCTCTGGCATATTGGATCCTGCAGTAAGTCTCAATAGTTGGAATGTAGAATAATGGTTCAATTTAAGACACTATGGGTATCTTAACTGTGGTAAATACTTGTGTTTTTAATGCTGAAAACTGTTGTTTTGTACTCAGAATGTTTTTAAGGGTTCTCTACATTTATTTTATAGACTCTGTGTATATAAATATACATGTTACATCCTGTTAAAAGTACGGACATTCCTTCAGTATTCCAAGAGCTTTCACAGGCATAGCTGTACAAAACAACGTTCAATATATCGGTTGTTGCTAGTTGCACTGCTATGGCATAACCAAAAGCCTCTTAATGGAAAACCAGGGGCATTCCCCATAAAAAACTGCCAATCATCATGATTACTTACTTCAATGTAACAAAGAACCATTTAGAAAAATACTCGGCAAACATTGTGACATGTAATTAACTCATAAATAGCTCAGAAATGAGAAGAGACTGCCTCTGAGCCAGCCAGCAGTTAAAGAATAATGGCAGAGTTTGGTTCTACAGAAGAGCAGGGAGATTCAGAGATGTGCAAAGATGTAAAAGTATTAAAGTATTATGTGTAAAGTTGAAGCCAAAGGAGACATTTGTGAGGCAAAGGAAAAAAATCTAGCTTTACTGAGGTGTATGAGTCTCAGGGATTTCCCTACATATACTGAAGCCAACTTCATAAATTGGACTGCTCACATAGAACCACGTTCTTCTGGTTATCTAAATGGAATGAATTGGTTCTATTTATGACTCATGCGTTGTAGTTTTTATTGCAATACTTGAAAAGAAGGTGGATGGAAATGGAGGCTGCAGGGAGAAGGATGGTGTGTTTATCAATATATTCAAAATGAATAGTTGGTACTAGTTAGTCACTAAGGTAGGGGTATCTCAGATATCTTTTGTAGGAGCTCAAAACACAGTGGTATGCTACCATCCCATCTTCCCACTCTGGATTTGGTAAGGAACCTGATTAGACAGAAGATGAACATCTGTCACAGGCAATGTGCTAGACTGAAGAATACTTGTGAATCCAGCGGGGTTTAAGGTCTGACCTGAGCATTGATTATATCAGCACTGTGAAGAATGACTGCTTCTAGGCATGCCCAGAAGTAAACCTTAGGTACATAAGGACCTCTCTATGAAAGAACCATTGAGAGCGATGACGTTTTCAGTCAAAGCCCATCAACTGTGGGATTAGGTGCTAACTGAACTGAGATTCTGAAGGACCTGAATTTTGTATTAGTGCTTGTTTCCTATCTAAGACTTCTTATGGATTTAACCTTAAGCCTTAAAGAGCTTCTTGCTAGTCTGGAGAAATCTTTCCAGATGTGAGGTTACTGGGTAAGAAAACACAGGTATTTCAGAAAAATCTGTGCATCTGGATCTTCATAAATATTTTTATCAGCCATGTTCTTTACTATCTGTGGTTTCTAAGGGCAAAGTCCTTCAGTGCTTTTGACCTCTGCTGGGAGAAAAGGTTTATTTGCCTATAGGTGGCCCATATATGACCCACACAGACGGCAACAAATATGTACACACTGTACCTTTCATGTGCTTAATTATGTTTTCTCTCTAAATAGGAGGGAGTCCTGAATATCTCCCATTCATCTTTGGTACTTTTGGAAAATGTTATTGCCTCTAATATGGCAATCCTAAGACAAGGGAAAATATTACCTGGGCTGTCCCCAGGTCTGTTGGAGAGAGGGCTATGAACTGTGAGCTAGATTCACTTCATGTACATGTAGTCCTAGTGTGAGGTCCCAAGTTGTACAAAGCCCTCCAGAACTGAAGGGCACTGCTAGGAACTGTGATGTGGTGCCCCATCTCCCATGATGTCTCATGGCTGTCTTGTGGTTAAAGGGAATGCTGTAGTGAAAGCAGTGCTGCTATTTTGCTGAAACATTTTAATGACAAAAAGATGGGAGGGAAGGGAAGAAATGTCTGGCTGTATAATCGTATGTTGTCATATTCAACAGCTAGTGTTTCTGAGACAAAACCTTATAAATAACACAAAAATGAAAAGTGTATGGAAAATAAGTTCCTAAAACATGGACTTATTACAAAATACAAGTAGTCAAAAAAGGAGAGAAAGGGAGGGGAAGAGACAGGTGTCCAGATACACCAACATGTATTAAAATACAGTGGTGGAATGCACCTTGAATAAAACAAACATAAACCAACACAAAACCTCCTTCATTTGTGGAGGCAATACATGGAAACTTTTCATTTAAAAGCTATTTGAAATTTAAACATCACCAGTACTGAAAGTCACCCAGTACACAGCCGCAGGGACACCCAGAAGTAAGAAATATGATGATAGAATAGAAGAAAAGGGGAAAGAATAGGATCAGAATTAAAATGGTACAGGCAGGCAACTCTCTGAGTGGCAGTGTCTCCCATTTCTTTCCTAAGCACATCCACACTTAGTTTCTGAGGAAGCAGGAAGGACATATAGGCAAATTGCCAAACAGATGGTGCAATCGAATATGAAAAATGCATTCAGGACAGTAAAACACAGAATTAAAAAAACCTATCATTTGCTTTCCTGATAAAATACAGGACAAAATTCACATGGAAAGAATAAATGTTAACTGTATACTCATGCCTTCTACTTATTTTTGTGACTTAGCTTCAGAAAAGCTTCCACCTTTCACTTCTGCTGTGGTATGCCCTATACCAAAGTAATTTATTTCTGTTCCAATTATATGTTCCTTTGAAGATTTTTCAAATCTGCCTTATTGTTGCTTAAATATGTTACTACTAATACGCAAAATAATTTAACTGTGAGAGAACGATTAGGTCCATTTTGAAGACTCCTGTAGTTGTTGCTCTTGTACAGCATGAAGAAAAGAAAGTTATACTTGCTATCTAGACTTCTACGTAATCAATAGATGGAGAGGCTGTCAGTGGAACTAGTGGAAGCCTTAGGAATTATACTATATTTCATATGTCATGTAATTTCCAATTTATTACTGAAACTGTGTAGTGTGTATGTTTGCATTTTGTCTTTGTAATAGTTTTGATATTTTTTTACTTACAATCTATTTTTATTTCTATCATAATCTGGCTCTTTTCAAAGCAAGGCTGAATGTATAGTGCCTATATTTATATGCATATATAGAAATATACATTCCCACTCTACTCCTCTGACTTGCTTTTACATTTCAAAAAAATATATGTAGAGATGCATAAAGTTTTCTAGCAGCAGCAGTTCATTATTATTTTAAGGTAATTTTTGCTTATTAGTAGCATAGTGTTGGTTATGTGATTAGATGTAACAATTTCATATCAATACATAATCACAACTTGACAAATCTAGTAATAATTGAAGAGAGGAAGCCATATCCTGGCAAAAATGGAGGAACCAGCCATCTGTCCTGAAGATTATCAGCCTTTTTGTTTTGTATTTTGTGTCTGTATCTTAATATTCTATAAATATATATCTATGGAATATCTATCCTTTACTTTTATCCTTGTGAATAGCTTCCAAATGGGATTCAGCTACAGCATATGAGCGTTATCTTCATGAGTCTTTAAAAGACCTGCCGCCTTCTTTCTCTGCCCAGTATTAATTGGTCTTCACATGGTGTTAATGACGAGAAAGTTCTTGTGGACTACAAATGAATCTGAAAAAAAGGAAGATTGTAATTCATTGAATAAATTATTTTTTATTTATTAGAACACTTTTGTTTATACAATCTCATGATTTGGATTATGGAAAGCCTTGTTGCCAATTTATTTTCTCAATCTTGTTGAATTCTGAATCTATTTATTTAGCTTGCAGGTATTTTTTCTTTAGTGCTTAAAATTCAGTCTTGATTGTGAGCAACCAAACGTGATCTTCATTATTTCCTTCTCGGAAACCCTTTCCAGTTTTAAAGATTTTACAGATTATTTTGACATTGATGGGCACAGAACAAGCTCTGTTGTATTCAGATTGTGTTCTCTGTAACACATGTATAATCTTATTTCTCTCCCAGATGGCCTGAAGAATATTTGAGATCTTACCTGTAATAGTGGGTTAGACAATCACAGGCAATGCTGCAGTTCAGCCTTACTGATAGAGACATAAGAAGCTGTGGGCTAAGTGTCAGGGCTTGCTGTGAATTTTCCATTGCTTCTGGTGTTTTTGCCTGCTGGTGGGAGAAACCAGGACCCAGAAAAGTGAAATGGAGATTAAACCCCTCGGTGACAGTTTCCAGTCAGTTTCAGAATTCCTCTAATCTTTTGAGTTCTTAAGATAAACCATCCATTGCTTGAGATTTTGTGTATTTGTCTAGAGAGGGGATGGACTTATTTTAATTATATCAAGGTCCTCAAAGGTTTTGTCTTTGTCTGTGGTAATTTTAGCCCCACTTTCTCTAGGTAACAGCAAACTTGACTTTCACCAAGCTTTTCTAGGAGAGACAAATACTTTCGAGTTACTGTTTACTGGCTACAGAAAATGCAGAAAGAACTGGTTGGCAACTCATCTATGGAAAAATAGAAGAATTTGATGTCATGCTGCATGTGGCAAAAGCAATAATGTCTCAAAAGCCAAGATAGACAAGTTGAAAATCACAAATATCAGGCAGTGTCTTGTAATGGGACCAGAAGTATCCCAGATACCACAGCTTTCTTTTATGTATTGACTTCATCAGTGTTGGTTGTTATGGGAATCTGACGATGTACTTTGTTAAATAACTGAGGTTGAGTGATACTCAATTCCATTGACTTCAGTTGAATTTGTCAGCTAGTGGCCCAACAATGGTCAGAAAAAAAACCCAAGCTGAGTTAGGGATTATTCGGAAAGAAATAGAAGACAAATTGCAAAACATGACTCTGTCTCTGTAGACCCCTGGTGTACTCTGCTTCTTCAGTGCTATGAGTAATTCTCATGCTCCCACACATTCAGAGTGGGATATGTGGATATGTGAAGGGTGATAAAGGTGATCAGACTTATGGAGCAGCTTCCTTGTGGTGAAACAAATAGTACGATCTTCAGCCTGGAGAAGAATCAACTGATGGAGAATTTGATAGAGATATGCAGCATGGAAATGACTTGAAAAAGGTAAGTGGAAAATGTACCCGTTCACATGTAAGAACTGGGCAAATTAAACTAATAGGGCAATTCAAAACAAATGAAACATGTTTTTTTTCTTTTTTCCCCACACTGAGCTATTAGGTAGGTTGTGGAGCTCCATTTCAGAGGTCGTTAAGGATGCTGAAAGTCAACATAGATTCAAAAGCGACCCAAACAAGTGCATGGAAGGAGAATCCATCCAAAGCTATTAAAGAAAAGCATGCCAACTCTGGAACAGAAAATCTGAGCCATAAATGAGTGGAAGCTGGGAAAGTATAAATAAGGTAAGTAGCATTTATATACATTCTACCATAACCACTGGGTTTTTTTCTTCTTTCTTTTTTTTTTGTTCTGGTTTGTTTTTTGTTTTTAGTTCAATGTAGCCACTACAATACTTAATATTAAGGATGTGCTCAAGTTCTTTGAGGATTCAGTGCCTTTGTTCATAACATATCTGTTTAGCCTGTTATTTCAGGTTCAGAGTCATAGGAAATAAATCACTGTTTAGGAAAGGCAATAAAGAAAATGCAGTTTTTCCTTTTCTTTTTCTTTTTTCCTTTTTCCTGGTGGGCAGTACTTTGCCTTCAGAGTCAATATTGAGTAAACATGGTGTTAATGGATAGCTTTGCTGGAGCTGTCAACATTCAGTTGGATACGACATGAAACTGGAATTTTGACCATTTGTGGTCATTAAAGTTCTTGTGTACTTCTTATAAGATAGTGGAAATTAGCCCTGGTGTCCTGGTCTAATTCCAACTTATGTGTCTCCTGCAGTTTGACTTGGATAGGTTCCTTTTTCACCCTTCAGTTCGTGCTGCTAGATAATGACTACAGTTTACTGAAGAACAGCACTGTAAAGACTCCATGTGGTAAAAAAGTTCAACACACATTATTTCTTGTCTAACAGAACAAATACAGTAAACCGCAACAATTCTTGAACATAACAGGAATACAAAGTATATGTCAACAGTTGTATGCTTTGTAAAATACTGGTCATAATTTGCACTAAAGAAGAGTCAGCGTATCTTAGTGAATTTTGATGAAGCCAGCAGAGCTGCATGCATGTATGTCTGTGGAGAATAGGGTATATTGTTGAGTGACTAGATGTGACGGATGAACTGATGTTCTGAATTTTTCAGAGATCTTAGTGACAGACAGTTTTTGGAATACATAGAAGAAAACATCACATGAGGTGGGATTTTACACTTATTAGGTTATTTTCCTCCCTTTGCATTGAAAAGCTTGTATCATCAATGTAAGGCAAGCAAGAGAATCATCTGTCTTTGGGGGAATGATTGTCCACACTCTCAGTGAAAGGTCAATGAGTAGTGGGTATTAATTAATCCAGCTGGGCACACAGCATCCCAGGTTTAACAGTGTCCAAGCTTTTTATAATGATGATAGATTTTAAGGACCTGCCTTTTAGTAATGGCATCCCATCTGTCTGGGGTTAGAGCTTTCAGCACATCAAGGGGTTTGTTTAGATTCTTCTTTATAAAGTTCATCTGGTTTGTGGGATAGTCCCAGACAGCAGTTTTTTTCAAAGAAAGAAAAAATACTTAATAGGAATTTAAGGCCAAAGTAATGAGTAAGCTATCTTTTAAAATCTTTTTGAGAAAACAGGGCAAACACGTTTGCTTTGAAAGCAAACATAGTCTCCAGTGGAGACTGTCAATTTCTTTAAGATCCTTCTGAATTTCTTGTTTAATCTAAAAGTATAAAATATATTGTCATTTGTCATAGCTGAATGACTGATTTCTCATAGCGCCCAAGTGCCTTTTTTCCTGATGTCCATAGTACTGTATTGAAGATAGCTGGTCCAATGAAGAATCATGTTCTTGCTAGAACACACCAGAATATATGTTTTGCACCACTGTTAAGGCCTACCACACTTCTGTTTTACTTTTGTTTGATACAGTTTGCTATAAGATAAAATGCTCAGCAAGGAAGAAAACCTCTTTCTTGCCCTTAGCTTCACCCCCACGGGGTTACTCAAAACGCGGTAATGTGTGATAAATTATTGAATGTTAAACTTCTAAATTTCATTGCAAAGAGTATTGAAGTGTATTTTGATCTTTGTGCAGCTA
>NC_087520.1:33519420-33554420 GCF_963921805.1 Phalacrocorax carbo | reverse complement strand
TAGACATTATGGACGTTGCTTATTATTTTTCTAGCTCATATTTTAGAAAAAGTGTCTATTTATGTTTTATCAGTATTTATACAGGAGTGTCTGCAATTCTAGGCAGAGACTCTGTTGATTTATAACGAGCTCCAAAACTGACCCAGTAAAGGAGTAAACTCATCCAGAAGAACTGAGCTTGTTTACTGCACCTGCACATTTTCATTAATTAGGGTTTCCCTTTTGTGTAGACAAGTATGAGTTATGGGACAGACACTGAGTTAGAATGTGATTTTCTAAAAAGCAACCTGAAGAAATGGAGTACATTTTTAAATAATTACTCGGTGCTGCCTCTTCTGTGGTTCCCTTAAAAACTTCTGGAATGCATTCATTTTCCTTATAATTGAAGTTGTGCAAGAACTTTTCTTAAGTGCAACAGAATCTAAGTCTAATCTGAGCTAGGTTGTTACAGACACCATGCTATCTGATATAGTCTATTTTCATTTGTCACAGATTTCAAAATATTAAAAAAAAAAAGCTTAAGTTAGCAGCTAACAAAAATGATGCCCACTTTCCTACTTTAGAAACTTCATGCAAGTGTATAATTTCTGGTGGAACAACTGTTTGCATTGCCTATTTGGGTGCTTTTTAGTGACTGAGGAATGTTTTACAAAATGAGATGCAGTAAATAAAAAATCAGCATGCATGCAAACCCCATTTTTTAATTACTTTTAATGACCTATTTGTTAATGACTTCTGTATTTGTGGCTCCCTGGAACTGGTTGGAAAATTGACTCCATTACAATATGTTTAAAACTTGGCATTGTGCACTTATAAACCTGGAGAATTTCTAACAATAAAATCAAAGCACTGGGATGAGCCAAAACATATTCTTTCTTCAATAAAATCATAGCTAAAGTGTTATTTTCCCCCTATAAAATTCCCAAAATGGTTAAAGTGTTTAGAAACATTCCCTTTATATTTCTTTTCCTATAAAGTGTCCATTCTTGTTTTGTCCAGCCCCTATTAAGTTAACCTGAAAAAGGTTGAGTCCCTTTGTTTCAATGATTTGTGATGTGATGTTGCTGCTCATATTTCACTTAGTGTTGCTTAAATTGCCAATCATGGATCTTGCATTCTATCTGCTGTCAGCTCAGTTTGGATTATCACCTCAGATGCGGGGTTCCCTGTTTTCACTCTGTGGTGATCACTACCACATTCCATTCTATAAAATCGCATTTTTCTAATGAGAATGCAAATGAAAGAAAAGCTGTGTGAAATGGCTATAGATGAGTTGCTTGTCAAAAATGTTTTACTTTAGGGGAAAAAAAAAGGTGATAGCTTGCTCAACAGGGTAATGCACTGCATGTTCTAGATGGACTCCTCTTTTAGAGTTGTGGCACATGGCCAAATATGAAGGCAGCACATCTTCATTGCTGCTGGTTCTCATTCCTAGTGCTGAAACAACTCATGCAGGTTTTGACAGCTTTTTTCTTTTAATATATTTACATAAACCACTTTATTTCAGTAGCATTTTTTTCAATAAAAATATAAATATTGGGTTATGAAAAGATTTTTTGAAAAAAATTTTTAAAGACCATACACTTTTTCTTCTCAGGAAAACATAGAAATAATATTGTGTTGGGTGAATCTTAAAAGTTACTTTATTATAAAATATGAATCAAAACACAATAAAAAGAGACATTATCTCTTAGAGACTTTAGGAAGTCAGCTGCATGCTTTCAGTAGTATATAGTGCTGAATATGTGCAGAGAGATCACAACTGGAAGATGAAATTCTTCCTACTAAAGAGTACTAGAGATCTGTACAAACCCCCCCTTTTATTAAATTTAAATATGGTATGTATTCACTTTGCTGACCTTGGCTTTTATTGATTCTTTATAATGGGTTAAAAGTATAGGGTGATGTTGTGGTTTAACCCCAGCTGGCAACTAAGTCCCACACAGCCGCTCACTTACCCAGCCCACAGCAGGATGAGGGAGAGAATCAGGAGAGTAAAAAAGTGAGAAAACTCATGGGTTGAGCTAAAGACAATTTAATGGATAAAGCAAAAGTTGTGCGTGCAAGCAAAGCAAAACAAGGAATTCATTCACTACTTCCCATCGGTAGCCCATCTCCAGGAAAGCAGGTCTTCATCATGTGTAACAGTGACTTGGGAAGACAAAATGCCATCACTCTGAATATGTTCCCCCCCTTTCCTTCTTCTTCCCCCAGATTTATATGCTGAGCATGACACCATATGTTGTGGGACATCCCTTGGGTCAGTTGGGGTCAGCTGTCCCAGCTGTGTCTCCTCCCAACCCCTTGTGCCTCCCCAGCCCACTCGCTGGTGAGGTGGGGTGAGAGGCAGAAAAGGCCTTGGCTCTGTGCAAGCCCTGCTCAGCAGGAATGAAAATATCCCTGGGTTATCAACACTGTTTTCAGCACAGATCCAAAAAAAAAGCCCCATACTAGCTGCTGTGAAGAAAATTAACTCTATCCCAGCCAAAACTGGTACAGGTGATATCTCAAATCTCCTTAGGTAGGGCTTTATGTCTGCCTCAGGTCTCACTGTTAATATCCTTACAGCTATTTACCTCCTCCAGTAATGAACAGGCTAATGGGTCAACAAATCTGACTGTATACTGACCTCTTGGGATGATTTTCATTCAGTCTTCATCTGAAGTTGGCTTTTGTGTGTGGCCTAAGTGATCTCAGTGTCGCTGTATGTTAAATAATTGTCAGTTATGTAACAATCAGAAAATCAGTTGTGTGTGAATTAAACAAAAAAGTACAATTTTTATATTAAAGCAAGTATCGTGTGCACTACAGCATTCTTCAGAACAACTGTGTGGAGGAAAAGAAACATGGCACTGTAATGCTAATTGTTACAGGACAGATTTTCAGAACAGTCTATCAATCGCAGCTGCAATTAGATTTTAAAACAACAAAGATTCTACCTGTGCTTAGATACTCTGTCAAAACACATCCAGATTCCTGGAGGACTTCAGCATTTTGGGTGCTAAGTTTGTGTAGAAACTCAGCTGTAAATGTCACAGTAGGAACAGATGGACATCAAGCACTTTAGTAAACTCTGCTTATACTTTGTTGAACAGAAGACTTTGACATTTTTACCCTAATTATAGGTACTCAGTACCTAAACCTTTGACCAGAGAGCTTTTGAAAACCTTGTCTTAAAATATTTCCTGTTCAGGAGTGATTAGCCAATACAGATTTCAATTTAAATTTTAATTAAGGCTTATTTGTTATGTACAGTATTAGCTTGCAACACTTTTTTTTTTTCTTAAAGATGTTATCTTTATAGAATTGACTTATTTGGAAACTTAACATAAGCTTTCAAACCCACAGAAAATATGGCTATGTGTTTCTGTTTCAAATAGGTTTAAAAAAGTAATTCACTGTAAAATGTTTTTGCAGTACTACTCCAGAAATAATTTTGGATGTTTTAGATAAGAACCCCCTAATCACTGACCCTAAAATCTAGATATACAGAAACTTAAAGCAATAGAGGTTCAGTGCTACTCAGTATTTTAGCCATGCAGTTCCCACATGACCTGATTCTCACTTTGAAAACATCTGGGTTGAATAGTGGCAGGAAAAACACATATCAGTGCTAATGTATTAAATAGCCCTGGTCCTGCATATAAATGGACACAGTGTCTGTTGACTTCCACAGACATTTTGGATAGGGCAGGTACTTGGGACATTATAATTTTATCTGTGAATGACTGTTGGGTAGTTTTGCTGATCATAATACCTCAAAAATTTAATTTTTAAGTGCATGTCCAATCAGACTTGGATTTATTGAGATAATGAGTGGGTTTCTTTCAATGCAGTACTGTTCTCTGTGGTTTATGCAGGTTGCATGGCTCTAATTAAATTCATGCAAGGGCTGTGCTTTATGCTGTTGTTAAACAGAAGAGTGTTAAAATTGATTTAACAGGCTTTAGAAACAGTTACTCTGGAGAGGTGGTGTGACCAAGAGTCACCTGCTTCTGCAGAAATGGAACATGAATCCAATCTTCTGCCTAGCAGTTCAGGACTGATTAAAAAATAATTTCCATGTTTCATGTATCTCAGGTGCAGGGTAAGACTTCCAGGAAATCAGCTCAAGATTTACAGAGGAAAGAAAACTAAGCTAAAAACAAATGTAAAAAAATGAAAAAACATGTTGTGTTGGAGGTTACAGCTGAGTTGTGTGAGAAGTTGAGATGGCATTCTTGCTGTAAGTTAAGTCTGAACTCCAACCCTTCACTGTTCTGACAGCTGGTAATTCTTTAAATACATCTCATGGTGTGTTAGTATATAATGCTCACTGCCCAGAGTGGTGGTCTGTTGGTCTCTCACTACAGGTGGACAAAAAAAATCAAGGTGAAGTAACAGAGCTATTATCATACAGGAGAGTTCCTTTACAGGACACCAGCTGGGCTGGGATGAAGAGAGGAGGGAATGAGCAGACACACTCTGGGTCAAGCCCTTGTTGCTGATCCTAATATGAAACTATCTGGTCAGACAGGAGTAGCTGGGTAACTTGCTACTGGTAGCTTATTTCTGTTACCTCTGGCATCTTCACTGTGAGAAGAAGAGAGTGCATGAGGATAGCAGAAAGAAGAATGAGAAGATGCCTGAGGAGACAATAGAAACCATCAAAGTTTCTCATCAATCACATTGTAAAATGGATTTGAACATGGATCTGACATACTGACTTAAAATTTTGGTATCTGTCTTACCTTTGGCGATTGCCATTTGCTGTGTCTAATGTTGATCAACTAGTTTGCAGTAGAGAAAATGAAAAGCAGAACTGCAAGAGAACGGAAGAAAGAGAAATGTGTGGGGAGAGCTGGAGACGAATGAATGGAAAAAAGAGAAATACGGAAAAAAGGAGGGAAATCGGAGGGAAAAATGTTCAGAGAAAAGGAAGAGTAAAATAGGGAGACAGCAATGAAAAAGAGAATCACAGCAGCAAAAAAATAGGTTCAAGTGACTTTAAAGGCACCAGTATATCTTTCTCTTGAAAGCATGGACACCTCTTGGTTGATATACAGGGTATATAAAACTCAGCAGAGATTTTCTAGAGAAGAACATGTGACTGCTAAGCTTGTAGGAGACAAAAACGGAGAAAGGTTACCTCCAGTAATATGGTAGCCAAGAATGTCCCTAGTTAAGCAAAAGGTAAAAGTGAGTGCTGATGGAAATCTGCCTATCCAGGAACAGGGGGAAATGCTGGGATATACTAGCTTGAGCTTAAGGAGGTTCAGTTTAGGGCTTGATGTGAATCAGCAACACTGGGAGAAGTGTCTGCAAGACGATTTGAGTTTCAAGGATGTAAATGTACTTCATTGCTCTGATTTAGTCACCCTTGGTCATTCAGGATGTAAGTGGGAACTGATCTCATTTAGGAAATCATTGAGAAGAGATGAGTCCGAGGACTTGATTCTATCTTATCTCGACACACCACAGTTAATAAAGGAAGGCAATTATTATGTTTTCTGGGATGTACCCTCATCTGAGGCATTGTTAATAAACATTGAAGGGATAGCTCTTCAAAGATGTTTAAGCGCCTAGCTCCCATTGATTTCAATAAAATGAGGCATCGAAGTGCCTTTAAAAATCTGACCTTAAGTGTCATCAGGAAAAAGTGAAGCAAAAGATAAGCAGGTTCTAAAAGAATAACAGGCATATGATTCTGGTGTGCTCCTGGTTATTACATTTTATATGTATGGGATGTCTGCACATTATAAACCAAAGATACAAACAAATGATCCCCACCTATACTGCATACAGCATGAAATTGCTATCACTTCTCTAGTCGTCTCTCAGACATCTTTTACAAAACATGTGGTATGGATTGAGATAAAAAGCAAGAAAACAAATCCAACAATATCCCCTCTGCTTCTTTCAGCTTCTCTGACATAGCCCCCCTCACAGCGCCAGGCTTGCCCCTCCTTTTCCCTTCCCCAATGTACTTTGTGATCTGGAGGGGTTTGTTCACCTGACGCTGTGTGACAAGTAAACAGTTGGTCACAGCCTTAATTACAGATGCTTTTGTTACTCAAACATATTCTTTCAGTTAGAGGGAAATACCTTGCTCTCAAGATTAGCCTTATCAAGAAGGTACAGTATGTATGACATAGCCTCAATGTGATAAATAGATAGACAGGCAGTGCTGTACAAATGTTAACATTTTTTTTACTTTTTGAGGAAAAATCCTGAACTAGAAAATAGCATGTTGGTTTGTCACTATCTTGTCAGGTTTGTTGCATTTTAATACAAAACAGAAGGTGAGAGGGAAGGAGGTTGCCTTGCTGTTTGTGTATGTTTCATGTTTAAGCCAACTATGCTGCTTACCTATTTCTTGATAAATACTGCTCAGCTACTTCTCTTTGGGATAAAGTAAATGAAAACAAACCCACCACAGATAACAATAATTTCCAGAGAAGAGATTTCCAAATTAAAAAGCTAAACTAAAATTTAAAAATATTTTCCTGGATTTCGGACCTAGATTCCCTGTCTTATTCTCAGTGCATTTGTCCTTTTAAAGGCACCAATATGTTTGTATAACTGATGTGAAACAAGCTTGACTCCAAAAAGATTTAACTTAATATCTGGCTAAGCATTCAGAGGGTAGTCCATCTGCAGAATGTACATTAAGGACCCTGGCTGGAGCGCAGCTAGTCATGTATGATATCAGCCACACAAATGTGACGTGATGCCCATATACTCTTGAGCATAATTCAAAGTGCCATGAAGCTCTATGGGTAGAGAAGCTATAAACACAGTTGTCACAAATGAGAAAGACTACAGGGTTGTATTCAGAGTGAAGAATGAAGAAGCATTAGAACCAGCCGTCATGTCTTAATGAAATTGTTAATTAGGACATTATGGAATTCATAGCTAAAGATAATATCTGTCCAGCAACCTTGCAGCATGCTTTTAATTAACTATTTCTTCAACAAAATCTGAGGCAGACTCAAAAGTTGTGCAGGCAACCCTTCATAAATATACAAATAAAATCAAAATTACATTTTTTCACAGTGGATTTTTTAAATCTTTTTTTTTTTCTTTCTAAACAGACCAGCACAGAACACGTGATGATCTACTGGTTATAGGAATAAGTACAAATTTAATCTACGCAATCATCTGTCTTTCTTTATGTAAAAATGATTAGTAAATAGGGTTTTTAACCAACTGTTTAGATTAGGCATTGGCATAATAGATTAACTTATTTCTAAAACACTTGATTTTATCACTCCGCCTAATGATTTGTCTCATGATTTATTGGCTAATATGATGAATCATGTTAGATTTATTGTTTATCCTATAAATAGTGCAACAAATCATTAAACAGTGGTAGAACCCAGCAGTTCCACAAGAAAGTCTACCTATGTTGTCTTCGTGTATACTGTGCTTGTGTTGTACAATAACTTGATGGTTCTCTTTTCAGTTTTATGATATCAGGTGAATAGGCATCTCTGTTTAAATTAAATGGTTTTACAAAATAATAGTGAAGTCATAATCTTATACTCCAGCTATATTTATTTTATACAGAAAAATAAAGCCTAATGTCTGATGCATGGTAAGTTTGTGAATTTACTCACAGTAACAAACATAATATACTTTCTTAGAAGCACTTTAAATATAATGGTAGTTTTAAATATTTTAGCATGTCAGCTATGTTTTTCTTGCTTTGGTTTCATGCTGCCATTGACAAAAATGTTGCTTCTATCCTAGCAATTTTAGATACCTTAGCCCATCTCATTTAGTAGCTTAGCTGAAAGGATAGTGTGGGATATTGGTGAACTGAATATATGAAATTTGGCATTCAGATAATGAGAGTGGTCATTTTTTTTTCTTGAGACATAATGGTTTCTCTTGTTGCAGACATAGCTAGGTCTGCTTATATGCATTAGGGATGAAAGGACAGAAAATAGAAGTAATGTTCTCGAAAATCCCCTGAGGTCATCGGTGGGTTAGGATAGACGCAGTCACGATGGTATTATATTCTGCAGTAGTAGATTTGCAGTATTGTAAATTAAATTATTTGGATGGTAATGGTCGACCTTTATTGCTAACTGGGCCATTTACCTTCTTTTGATCTCAAGGTATTGCCACACCCTGTCATCCCTCACCTGTTGCAGAAAAGCTTATTGTACATTCATTAGATCTGTTGTTTCATACTTAGTACCCCCAGCAATACCTGTTAATGTAGGGCATGCTCAGGACAGCTGATCAGCACTTTCAAAATCCTGCATATTCTGGAAACACCAGTCTTTCATTGTACATCCTCAGATACAAAGTACTGAGCTGGTGAAGTACAGCTGTGCTATACCCACACAAGACTAGCAGATTTGCATAGCACATGTGGCATGCGTAATATTTATGCACAGCCCATTAGTTCTGCACAAGCACAGGGCTGTGACACAGGAGGTAGCAAAGAAATACAGCACCTGAAAGAAGAGTGTTGCTGCTGGTTGTCTCTGATACTCCTATTGGCCTGGAGAAAAAGGGTCAATGGGAATAGGACATGGGCCAAATGCCATATCCTACCTGGACAGCTGCATGGTGCCTGGGGCTGTAGTTAGGCATCTTTGTTACACATCATCTTTCTTGGTACATCACAGGCACTTGGCTTGTTTGTGAGGAGGCAAAATAGGATGAGCAAGATGATTATACAAAGGATCAAAAACAAATTTCTGACAAGTTTTTAGCAAGCCCAGCTCTCCTTTGGCCACCACTTTGTCAGCAGTTTTGTCAATTAATTTCTTTTGCACAACAGTAAATTATCAGTTTAGTTATTGATTACTTGTGCCTTTGTCGTAGGTACTGTGCAGCCTGGGCATTTGGACTTGCCTTCTATGCCAGGTGTTTGTTTGGCCACTTGCTCCAGTCTTTAAAAGAGGCTGAAAACAAGCTGGCAGAATCTGTGCAGCAAGACTCTGGAAATCATCTCCAATGATCCAGAAAGCTTCATAGCAAGCAGACGTAGTCCTGCTCCTTGTCATTGTGATTATGGAGACGTGGGAAGTAGGTATCCATGAATAGCATGGCCTAACGAAGTAAATGTGTCTTGTTTGTTAACTAACTGAACATGTCCCTTTAGTGCCCTGCTAATAATTCCTTCTCTCATGTTTTTAGAGGGAAACTGCCACAATGCATAAGATGCACTGAGAAGAATAAGGCATTCTTTCTGTGTTTTGGATGTCTGTTTTATTTGTAGAAGAGCACTGAGCACAGCTGGACAGCTTACCAGTCTTGGGCAGCTGTAGAATTTTAAAAATGCGTGGAAATACTACATGAGTCTTTTCTGTGTAACTCCAGTCTAGCAGTCTCTGGCCTTTTCATAACTTATTGGTACTGCAATTTATGAAAAAGAGAAGGAAAAACAAATGTGAGACTTTGAAGGCTGGAAAACATAAAACTCAGGCTACTCTTAAGGGAAAACTGACAATGTTCATGGGTCAAAGTCTGGAAAAAATGAAGTTAATTGAAAGGGTAGGCAGTAAATGAGATGGCTATTTAGCATTGTGATTTTGGTGTGTCCGATTATTAAATCCAGGAAGACAGTCCTAATGACAGAAGCCAGTAAAGAAAATGTACTTTTGTGTGCTTGTGTTACTCCGTGTGTTAATGAGTATTGCGAATTTGTCCTTTGGTATCGTGCTCGTCCTTGGATGAATTCACGCTATTTTGCATTAGCAGAGAAAGTAAAGCTGTGGGTCTTTTAAGTCTCCAGTGTAATCCCAGACAGTGGTACTACTGATTTTCCTCTGGACAAGCCTTTTAGTCCTCAGTGTGTTTCCAGAGAAATATTCTTGTTTTCCTGAGAGGAATCTCTTGGGAAAGTTTCCTGGAATTCCTCTAGATCTGGAGGTAGGTCTATGGAAGACAAGGAAATCAGAATGACAATATTGGATTAAAGGACAGGGACTTTAAAGGAATAAAAATTGTCATTTAACACAGGTGGAGGAAGTGGTTTATTATACCAGACCAAACATCTAGAAAGACCCTACTATAAAAATGCTCACATAAGCTTGTCTCAAACCAGGATAAAGGTTATTACATTAAAGTTTTAAAACCTAGGAAATTCATGTTCCTTGAGTGGGCACATAAAGCTGAGATACTCTTAATCTCACTATGTAAATAAATCTCTTCAGAAAAATAAAATTGTATTGCTTTGAGTCATTTGCCATAAACCCTTTTAATTTTATTTTGATTGATAGCTATATCTTTTGCATTAGAGCTTTTTGAAAAAGTTTTAAGGTAAATAATTACTCACTCCATCTGGGTGATGCAAAGTTTTCAAACTTGCAAGGATGTGTTAATCTTGTATAAAATATAGCTTGCAAATATTTTTATATTATAATTACATTTTGCATTTATCTTGCATAGCATTTGTTAATCTTTCATACCATACTTTCAAACTCTGCAATGTGACTGATTGATGCAGTAAGTGCAGTTAATTTTAATTCTGATTTTTGGGACTGGTTTGTCAATCAATACTGTTCACTGGAGTAATTCAGTAACTATTTCTAATTTCTTAGCCTTTTTTTTTTGTCTTTCTGTCTCCTTTACTTAATAATTTAGAGGTAAAAGTTCTCTAACAGCTGCCTGTCAGCTTGAAGTTTGGTGTTCATAAACTGAAGGATGGGTGCTTGTTGTTTGCATCCCACATGAACACAACCCTAGTTTGGCAACAGTGATTGTCAGTAGACTGTCATTATTAAGTCTTTGCTCTTACCCCCTTTCTATAGGCAGCCAAAACACAGAACAAGTTTTGCATTTTCAAGAAATAAAAGCACACAGGGAGTATGGGTAAGCAGCAGTACATGCTCCAAACCAGACAGACCAAATTAATTCTGTAGAGAGGACTGGATTATATAAACACATTACATACACCAGATATGAATGTAGGACATTATTCTCCCTTATTCACAGGGGATTCAGCTAGTGTCAATAAGAGGTTTACAATAAAATGTAAAGTGTCATCATCAAGTAGTAACTAATGTTTTAGTTAGTACCATTATTATTTCATGTACAGCATTACCTGATGGAAAAAAAAAACATTAACTTTAAAACCAGTTTTGTGCTCTGTATTTCTCCTTGTTTGTTGTCCTTTCAACTTCCCTATAAGCTTTTAACATCAATCAAGAAATTCATCCTTTTCCAGATGAATAGTGATCACCTGCTGACTGGCATACTTGCCTGGAGAACAAGTAGCATGGCAAAGCTGATCCCATGGCACCTGTTATCTAGGGCACAGATCTCAGATATTCCGAAGAAACACCTAGAAAGGTAAATTAAAATGATACCACAATTAACCTAAATTTTCCTAGTTCTTCTTTACTTGCATGTAATTACTTTCATGTAATCTTGTCAGTTATGTCCTAGTACAGGAACTCAAGATTTCTAACATTCACCCACTATGTACGGAGGCCCTTCCAGACCCCAGCCTCCCCTAGCTGCATGTGCAGCAGATCTGTATGTTAGGCCTGTAATTCAGAAAGATGATCCCTTTTTTCTGTACAGCCAAGATTATGGACTTGCCATCTCACTGAAGGTAATAAGAACTGACTGGTCTAAATTGGACTCGTATTCTTAGTGCTTTTTTGGCAACAACATCCCCATCCCTCAGAAACAGCCCACATTCCATTCCTTGTTACTCAACATCAGCATCAGGGTAGATGTGTCCCAAATGCAGTGGCTTCCCAAACATCTACAGCAATGCAATAATGAATGCTGCTGATAACATCAGCTGTCTGGAAACCATCTCTCCCCAACAGTACCCCTTCCCTGATCCCACTGTAGGTAGCTGGAGGTATACCTATTTCTTCTGGCAGATGGAAGCATAAGAATCCTGCTCTTTGTGCAGCTTGGCTGAAAGCATTGCTTGAAAGTGAAACAAGCCTGTTTTCCTCCATCAGACTAGAAAATATCATTGCATCATGGCATCGCAGAGGTTCCTGCAGCACCTTTTCCACCAGCTTGCTAGAAATCCTCGTTTGTACACAGTAGCCTTCTGTTGGCCACTGGCATGACAGCCATAGCTATACTTCTCCACCTCTTAAAAACCTTCCAAACACAGCTCCCTCCCCACCTTCAGGTTCTAGTAGAGATTTTTGTTGTCTGTAAAGATAAGACTGAAAGACTGCTCTCTGAAGCTTTGTTTAGACTGTAAAACAACCTTTTTAACTCTCTGGCTGGTCACCAGTCAGGCATGCAGCCTGCCCAGTCCCACCATTTATTCATGTGATATGCAGAGTGGTACTTCTAAAATGTGCACACCTGGAGAGAGCTCTTCCCCCCCCCCCCCCCCCCCCAGTAGAAATAGTTATTTGACAAATAACCAAGTGGTTAGCTTTAAGAATGACATGCATGTAATATGACTTATGCTATATTATTCTTGGTTAACTTTGAGATTTTGATTTAGCATTCTAGTTTAGCAGTGGTATTCCACAGGGGATATTGTTGGTTTCCAAATCTTTTGTCAGAGTAATTGAGCATAACATCTTTGCAGGTTTGTGTTTCAAAAGATGCATTATCTTTTCTTCCCCATTTGTTCTATCTAAGCTATTCAAAACTTTTAGCTTTACAGATCCTTTGAAAGAATTTGAGTTTTAGCTGATAATTTGTTTCTGCTGAATTTGCAACTCTGCATGTGATGATTAATACACTTCATAAATAAGAAAAGATGATATCTGCAAATTGGTAACAAAACAGAAGAATTTCCTTAAATTCTCTATTTTGCAAGAGACTTCCATCCTTTTAATTCTTTATAAATTAAACATTATCTGTGTCTGGCTGGCTGAAGAATGAATGTCACATATAAGATATCTCCCTTAAATATTTTCTTGAGAGTAATCTATATGATTTACAACATATTGCAATTAACATTGACCTTTTGTCTGCTTCAAAAGAATGTGAGAAACAGTTTTTCTGACATCAAAGAGATTTTCTAAATTTAAAAAAATATTTCTGATGAATGTTGTTCTGACTGGGAAAAATATGTTACCTTCATTTAGAAGTTATGGCACACTTGATAGATTGTCTGCCTCTTTCCTAAACTTAGTTCATGCACAAAAGTAGATTTAAAAAGATACTTGCAAATAATCATCTTTTAGAAAATACAGATTCTCAGAAGTCAAAATTAAGAATCCTGTATTTATTTCTTAAGATCAACTGACAATTTATTCAAGATCTGGAGGCTGCTATTCACTCTCCCATTTCTTTCCAGACACTTAATTGCCAACCTACTGCTGCAGTTGAGATTTCAACAAATTTAGTCCCCTTTTTCATTCAAAAAGAAAAAAATGAATGAAGTTTGGTTTTCACAGATTTCTGTATTCAACTTCATTTTACAGATTATTTATATCAATATAATTCAGACCTATAGACAGTTTCCCAAATATGTGCTGTAAATATTTCTCCAAATATTCATTATTCATTCTGAATGTGGAACGGTATTGTATTGCTCCTGATTGCTCCCTAGATGATTCTGTCAAGTTTTTAAGATGACCATGTAAAATCTTATGGTAGAGGTTTATTCTTTAAAAATAACTTTTTTAATTTTTATTTTTAAACCAGCAGTTACTATGAAAATGTTTGTGGATAGCAGATAAAGGGTCTGTGAATAGGATCAAATTGTTTAACATAATAAGATATAGAGTCCTGCTCCTCTTTATTTGCTTACTCTTTGCTCTTCACTACTTTGGTCCTCTTCTAAGGGCTGAGAAGGCTGTTCTGGCCACAATGTCCTGCTAATACATGACAAGTTCAAGCAGTGTCCCTCTGGGCACTTGGCTGGAGCAGGCTGTCTTTGTAGCAGCCCTGATTTTGACGGCAAAGTATTAACTGTTCAGTTGAGGGAGGGCGGGAGAGATCAGAGCACGAGTTAGGCCAGCTGCCAGCCATGCTAAAATTACTTCTGTAACCACTCCAATATGTGTACCAGAATTTAGGGACTCCGATATATTCAGACAGAACAGTTTTACACAAAGAGTAGTTGAAATACGGTCTGGAACAAACTGCCGAAGTCAGCAGTAGAAGTAAATAGTGTAAATCAGTTCAAGGAGGAGTTTTTGAAGAAGGCTGGGGAAGAGCATAAAGCTACTAGCTAGAAGTTCAAGTTTGAGATGATGAAACACAGATTGATTTGTATTTCCTGAGGTTATGAGGGCAGGTCTTTATGGACCAAATCATCCTCTTTGGGCTGTTAAATTTTTGTATGTACTTTTGTGCTGCGTTTCATTCTCTTTCAGTTTGGAGTGATGCTTTTTTTTTTCTCCACTTTCTTGTTTGTACGGTCTCTTTAGACAACATCTTGCAGAGTGGAATGCATACCACAGAAACTCTGTTTCCTAGCATCTTGGTGAACTTCACTGAAGTCATCATAATTATTTAGTTACAGTGATGTAATCAAGTACACTTTTCAGTGTATAGGCATATAAATTTGCATGCATTATGTTGTTTCCTGGGAAGGACCTCCAGACCATGATACAATATTTGTCTGCACTGTAACGGTAAAAAATTTTCACTATGAAATCTAATATGGAAGTGTTTTAGCTGTTTTAGTGTGCCGCTAATCTCAGCGCTGTCACACTGATGTGGTGAAAAGTGTGTACTACAGGAGGGGGCAGAACAGAAATCTGGGGGGGTATGACACAAATCCACTTTACTACTTTTCAATGATGAACCTGTATTTTGTCCTTATGGTCAGTGACATGTTCTCATCGAGAAGAGAAATCTTGCCATGAAGCATTTTGATATTTTTTTTTATTTTTATTTCATTAAGCCCATAAACATAACTGTGCATGTAAATGTGTCCCTTTACCCTCTCCCACACCTGCAACCCAATTACATTTCTCTCTTGCTGGAGGCCTGAGCTAACTCCGCTGAACCTACAGAAGTCCTTCTTTTAAAAGGTTTGGGAGAGCAGTGATGAGCCTGAGTCTGCAAGGTATTGTGCTCCATAAACTTCATATTACGTCAGCATAAGATGAAATTTTTCCACAGCTTGCTCAGTCAGGCTTTGCCTTGGATTTTACCTAGACTTTTTATCTGAAAAACAGAGAAGCATCTTAAATGACATAAATTGCAATTACTAATATCACATGAGGAAAGTGGTTTGTATTTTATTTCAGTCTTCCGTCTGTAAGTCATAGATTGTGTTAGGTAACTTGTTTATGTAATGTTTTCAGTAGAAATTTTTCAAATGTGCAAGTTTCCCTTTTTTAAATTTTCTTTTATTGCAGCTCTGATAAGAAAAACACAAATGTGTTTTGTTTATTTTGATGCAAGTAAGAACCCCAGATACAGATTCTTACTGAGATTCCCTGTGCCTTGGTTTCTTGCTTAAAGTAACATTTTTTTTCACTGAGATTTCTGTGAGTATTTCCAATATCTTCTGCCTCAACATAACATTAAAAAATGCTCTCTGTTCATTCATTACTGTACCTATTGGTGTGGTAAAAGAGCATAAAATACCTCTTAATGCTTCCCACTTTCTTCCTGCACTCACTACCCTGTTGGAAATCAGAAGTGCTGTTCCATAACAAAGAAAAATAAGAAAATTAACCGAACTTTGTAAATTACCAGAAAGGTTTGGTTCTTGTTTCACAGAAATTCATAACCTGTGCCAGCACAATCTCTGTTCCCTGCTTCTCAGCTGTGGATGTACTGGTATTGTGTTTAAAGCCCAACAGAGCACTAGCAACAAGACAGAGCTGGCCTTACAGAAACATAGCAGCCAGATGATTGGATCCCATTTCCCACAGGTTTCTAAGTCTGCAACGGAAATGTCTTGTAACTCTATTAGGAAAGACCCACAGTGATCAATAGAGGCAACAAGGCCGCACAAGTATGTCTCAGAGCACAATGAAAATTGCACATCCCATGGTGCTCAGGGGACTTAATATTTTTTCAGTGATTTTCTTGCCCATCCCTGCTCTTGTTTACGGAGCAGTTCTTCTGTCTCATGCAGCTTTATTGTGAAAAGTAACTGGCCTTGTTCATAACCATAGTTTACTCAAAAGATCAGTTCTGTTAATTTCCTAAGGTTTTGGGTAATATAGATATTTTTTTAAAAAATTAGTTTTCTTTCATTTTATAAAGATTGGTTTATATTTTGAAGTGGCATTCTGCAACTTCAAAGAGAGAATGTCTGCACTGGTGAGACAAAAGGGCAGCAGTCCTTTACCCATCTATCTTGTCTGAGACAGGAGGGCCAACCTCAGGAGTAGGGGTCTGGCTTTGCTGGGGCTGACTGGTGGTGGACCCACAGATTCAATGAAGAGAATCAGGGCCTCAAGTCAACTGATCACTCCCCCGGGTGTTCTGAGCTGGGTGGATCTGAGATGACATTGGAAATGACATTGGTATTTATCTACACACCTGACCAGAACAGCATTTTTGTGGCTTCAGTTAATTTGGTCTCCCTCTCTCTCTGATATTAGAGAGAGAACTGGATCCTCATTGTGGGTGGAAGGAGAAGGGGAATTGATCCATGCTATTTATTAATGCCTTTTGTACAGCTGCTTATTTTCTATGGAGTTAATTTCCCACTTATTCTAGGGCAGGACCCTAATAGCTGAATAAGATAGAAATTCCAATATGAGGTCATGAAAAGGCAACTGGCATTCTCCTCCCTGAATCCTTCTGTGAAATGAATATGATGGAATCATAAGAATGAGGTGAAAAATCCTCTGAGGTGTTCTGGGAAGCTAAAGAGGCTGTTTTGCTATACAGAGATGATCACAGATGACATGGTGAACTGCAACACAACAGTAATTACTGTGGAATTCCCAGGTAAATTAATGAAGTTTTATCCCACTTAAACCACATCTTTCAAATACCGTTTTTCTTCTCTGCATGACTGGGGCAATTAGTAATGGGGATGCAAAGATTCAAACACATTAGGAAAACTGTTTAAAAATTTGAATGATTATGTGGGACTTTTATTAATTATGGATCAGAAAAATAGCTGTGATGATCTTTCAGAGCTGTTTTGCTTAATTTTTTGGCAATTCTAAACCATCTGTGGATAACCAGCAACAAAGGATTTGATCCCACGGATTTACGTTCTGAAGTAGTCTCATGGAAATTAGTTTTGCTTAGATGGACTTTTTCTCAACAACTTTCAGAACTGAGTCTTATTTTAGTGGCATCTAAGAGACTGCTTGTTCTATTACACAATTATTTTTAGTTTACTGTTATGCACCCCCTCCAATATATTGTTTAAAACTTTCTGTTTCTTTTTTAATGTGAGAAAAAAAAACAACACTTGCTTTGAGGTGTACAGGGAGTCTTTTATAGACAGTGTATTTAGCTCAGAGCACATGAAAAAATGACTATTTGACTGGGTTAGCTTTGGGTACCCTCAGGCTCTTTGAGATTAGTTTTAGATTCATATGCTATGGTCACTCATTGACCAAGCTGTTTCAACCCTTATACATATCCAGCAAAGGATCATTTCCCTCAGGCATGGTTTTCTTTCAATCACATTTAGCAAAACCATTAAACACACTTGGGGCTTGCACTGAGGAGAGAAACAACTTTATATGTACACGATTCAAAACAATTTTCTTCTTCAGGAAGAAGAAAAAACTTGGTTAAGCGTTAAGTCTCAGTTTGTCAAGACTTAAGATTGGTGCAGCCTAAAAGGGTTCTGTATAATTGCCCCTGCAATTAAATTACTTTTGCATTATGCTTAGTGATTTTTGCCAATATTTTTAAAGTTGATGCAAAGATGCTTTATTCTTAAGCAAATGGAAAAATGAAATATTTCTTATTTTTATTTCCAGGACTGTTTGACAGTTGATACTGTATGGGATGGGGAGTAAATTATACATTGATTACTTTTTATCTTTCTAATAGCCTTAACTTTAGCAGCCAAATTTTATTTTTCAAAAAATCCTCAAACCATAAGGTTTTCAGCTTTGATGTTTTTTTAAAAGAGTTCTTAACACACACACACACACACACACACACACACTCCCCCCATATTTTAGAGCAGATGAGCATCCACAACAGTGGATGAAGAGTCTGTGTAGAGAATGGGTGCAAAGCAGAGTGGTGGGATGCCTCTGACCGTGGTATTTACCCAGGCCAGGTTTCTGATACCCACTTAGCTTCCTTCATATGCAGAGTCATATTGGCTCCAGTTCAGTGAAATTCAACGCAGGAAAAGTAAGTGTTCACACAGGAAGATTATTTGTAGGACATGTTACTGGACCCTAAATTTGGAATTGGGAAGCATTCCCAGATGCCCTATAAAGTGAGTATTTTTAGTTCTTAACTGAGAAAGATTCACATTAAATTCAATGAGTTCTCTTTATTAAACATATCTTGGCCCATGGTTTATAGAAAATACTCTTTACTTGAACAGCATAGCTTTGGATAGAGTAGAAATCCATGTGAGAAGGAGGCGTTGGGTTTTTTTTGTGCTGTCTGTGGGTGTATTTCGCTGTGCACAGAGTTATTGTTTGTGGGAGAACGGGGGAATTCTTTTTCCTCATACGGTTATCTATTTTGGGTGGATGTCTAAGAAAGAATTATCTCCCAAATTATCTGGGAAGTAAATGATGCTCTCCCTTCAAGATCTGTCTTAATTCAAATACTGTCTCTGACAAGTTTCACTTAGGAGTTCAAACTCACCACTGCACTTTGACTACTCAAACCAGAAATCTCTGGTGACACTCCCTCTGCTTACTCTGGCTGGCTTTTACTTGAACTCTCTTGGATCTCTTTACACATGAAGGCCTGTGTACATATTCAGTCATGTCTCGCACCACTTCTTTCTCTGTATAGAGATCACCTGAACTGCTTACATATTTTTATTTAATTTTAATTTATTTCATGATAGTGGTGAAATTCCTTATATATTAAAGATGCCATGATATCTTATATCTATAAGCTCTTCATGTAGTCAGATTTGGAATTTTTACGGGTGTCTGTCTTCAGATAGTATCAATGACATTCACATGGAACTCTTTTTCTGTAATCATACATCTTTGGTTAATGCAGGTATTTATGGTCTTGTGCATTGAGCTGTAAACATAAGGGTAAGACAGACTTTCTTCTTTGAGGTGGGACCAAAATGGACAGATATCTGAGCAGTTATTTATTTCTGAAGATTTTTTCTTTTCTTGACTTTTGATGTTCATCGTAACTGCTAAAGTTCAGAACAAAAGGTAAATTGCAGACCTAATATTCGCTAAGTCATATTTAAAATGCCCCTAATGTTTGATACTTCACCAGGTTGACTGGAATATTCATTTGCTCTTTTCTGTTTCCCTGACAACTTTGAATGGAGGAGTTGTGCTTGAGAAGCTCTTGAAACAGCCTTAGACCTATACAGCTCCAGGAACAATGATCATTTTAAAACCTCCTATTTCTGGTTATGTTTCCTATCTCATTAAATTAGCATTAGGTTTTAAAACATCAGGTTGCCCTTCTTTAACTTCTTACCTTGCTTCATGCAATGCTGCTCTGGGCCAAACACAGACTGAACCAAATTTTGGGAAGTGTTCATTAAATTTTGGATGTTTCCCTTTCTGTCGGTGTCAGAGTAACCAAGTTGCTCCTTTGTCAGGGCTTGTTGAGCAACTGTTTAAGATCACAGTCTATCTGTTAATATAACTAAATACAGTGCAGCTTTAAGGCCTCTAATGTTAGTCTTCTATTATTCCTCTTTTCAATTGTGCATCTTGTCATCTTCAGCTATTATAAATTCTAAATTTCACATTGAAAATGCTAAACTGTCTCTTCTAGTAGTATTTCATTAATGCTTTGTGATTTAATATTTCATTGTATGTAAAAGTCATGAGACATTATAGTGTGAAAAATACTGTATAAGTTTTATTGTATTGTTTTCTTGCCTGTTAGGTAGCAGCAGCACTTACTTCCTGTTCATTTACCAGCAGAGAAAATTAGAGATATTTTTCTTACAGGTAAACTAACTAGTGGTTTAGGTGAAAATGAATACAATTTATGTATGTTTGGTCATGTAGAATATCAGATTTTTTAAACCATATTTTCAGTTTCTGGCATTTAGAAAAACAGATTATCCAGAATTCCATCCTTTTAACTATAAATTAGCACTTTTGGATTTATTTTTCTGGAATTTCCATAATACACATGGTAGGCTACAGTAAGTATATTTCTTCTGAATGTCCTCATATCTTCTGAAAATATGAAATGTTTTAGAGACTTTAAGAAGAAAACTCAAAGTGAAGGTAATGCCCTAAATGCTCCCTACATGTGCACCTGAAATAATTAACTTAAAATGTCTTAAGGTTTTAATTTCTTATGGTGTCAAAGCTTATTTCTGCTTAGTGATGTGATCAGCCAGTGACAGCACCTTTGCTTTCATGCCACACTACTGATTTTGTATCTTCCAAAGGCAGATCCTGATGTCTTTTATTTCAGTTACAATATCACAGGATTTAAATTGCTGACCAAAACCCCCTGATGATCTTGTGCTTCCAGTTTGTAAACTGGCAACATTTATGCACTATACAATCATAAAAAGCTTTTTTTGGTGTAAATCACTACTGTTATATATGAATAGGTTCCTTGTCTCCTCCAGCACCACCTGTAGTCAAAAGAGGAAGGAGCACCTGCAGAGAGTAACTCAGAACAACTACACTCAGTTCCTGTTCTGAATCATCTGGAAGAAGATCCCTGTCTCAAGTCACCTAGTCTAGAAACCAACTGACTAACCCAGGTGCCCAAAGTTGAGCTGTATGAATGCTTTGTTGATGTTTCATGACAGCTGACTTAAAAACTGTCTGAACTTCCCTAAGAAAAAATATTGACCCAAATCTTAAGTCTTAAAATGGAGATATTTTATGCATGTCTGAGTTGAACAGAGTTCAGGTGAATTTTTTCCCTTTGTGTTTGTGGGAAACAGGGATCTGAATTCAGATACATCTAATTCCCAACAGTTTGGGCTTCTGGAAATTACCACAAGGAATAATCCCATATTATGGGGTAGATTTTTAATATTCCTTGCAATTAAAGGAGCTCTGCATTACATTCAAATAAAAACTACGCTTTGGCAGTGTAGGGAAACATTAAAGAATTCTCCTCGAGTTAGTTACAGAAACTGAATGACAGGACAAATTAAAAAGAGGCAGGTGGGGGTGAAATATTTTATTTTTAAAATGCTCTATAAAGACAAACATGCAGTGAATTAGCAAGTGTGCTCTCACAGTTATTCATGGAAACATGTTTGAAAAAATACACAGGGTTGGTTTATTTATTATTTGGCAAAATTTTCCAATGTTTTGTCAGTTTTCCACAGGCTACTCTGCAAAGAGCTCCTTGGGAGGATCACCAGAAATGTATGAGGAAGCCTTCAGAAGTGATGAAACAGACATGGAGGAATGCATCCAGAATGACAGTGCAAGGCAACAAGCTCAAAGCTGAGCATTCCTTTTGAAAACCTTTCCACCCCAAAGGCATAATTTTGATCAGTACAGGTATGAAGTGGGAAAATTACAGGGAACCATGGATCTGCCTGCATCTAGTCCTGGATACTTCAAAAGCTGCAGTTAAAAGTGCAACCCAAACTTCCTTTGCTTTTACTGCAGGTGGTATTAATTTATGTCATTTAGATTAATAGCAGTTGTTGTTTAACAATAGCTGTTGATAAACTAGCATTGTTATAACAATACGCAAAGAAAATGCATCTAAACTGGGGGATGGGGGTGTGGGGAGAGCAGACAAATTCTCCACCCTGTTTTATATACATTTTTTTTTTCTCTGTCCACATACAGAAATGATAACTTCAGTATGTTTATTGGGAGTGGTGAAAAACAGCCACTTGCAAATTAAGTGAGACAAGGAACAACAGATTGGAGCTGTATATTTTTTTTAAATGTTGCTTCCAACCACAGGGTAAGTGTTAAAAAGGAGGGGGAAGCTTTTTTGGGAAATATATTGGGTTTTATTGCAACAAATGCTTCTGGCTCAAAGACATCCATGGCTTAACCTGGTAATCTGTGGGAAGTAGAAGGGCATGTGCTGGGAGAAGAGAGCAGAGCTGTGAAAAGGATCTGTCCTTAGGACCTGTCTATCTTTCTGTTCATAATAAAAGCAAGAGAAAAAAGAAGCAGTGTTATCAGTACACTTCTGCAAGTGAATTAGCTAGCACAGATTTGATAAAGCTTATAAACCCTCTAGAGCAATCGTGACAGTTTGCTGGCTTGGGCTTTGTCTGCTGCCAGTTACTCCTTGCTAGTGGCACTCTTTATTTATGCTTCAGTACCACGTTATCCTCTGGGCTTCAAACAGAAGGGACCTGTCTGTAAGTGTTTTGGTTGTGGTGTTAAAAAATACGAGTGCAGCAAAACACATGCAACAGTGCCCAAGATCCATTTCAGGCAGTTTCCCTTCTTGTGGTGTTGTTTCCCCGTGACTGTTTGGTACACACATAGCGTGGCTGAGGTGGTATATGTCTGCCTTCCACTAGAGAGTGTCACAGAGTTATTTGAATGAATGAAAATATCCAATTGGATGCAATATCTGTTTTGTAAAATGCAAAGTGGTGTGACCTCAAGAACAGGAGATAGGGGTGTCTGCCAACATGTTTTCCATTTTCTACCACTGCCATTTACCCTTCACTCTGCAGCCAAAAAGTAACATAGTGCAGAAGATAGCCACACTTTAATACGCACCAGTTTTTTATCCATTTGACAATGTGTACACATTAACGTTATGGTAAATATATAATCTGATACTTTTTGTTCTCTTTTGTACTCAAATTAAATATACACTTCAAAATGTTAGCATAATTTTGGGGTTGATCATCACGTGCATGTTCTTAGCACAAGGCATTGACAAATTAAAGTTTAGATTTTGGATCAGCCTATGTAAAATTCTACACATGGGAATCCTGGAAAGAAAGTTGCAGTCCATTAGCAAATTCTCATATCTGGACTGAAGATGTATATGTATAAGTAGAGAAATTGAAAAATGGTGTTAAGTAGTCAGAAAGTCTCCAAAGGGAGATCTGGACAAGAGCTACAGTAATAGCATTAGATGGCTATTATTATAAAAAGAAAAATAATAACTTAAAAGTGAGGAGAATAGTAACACTCCAAATGCATAAAGTAATTTCTTTAGCTCCTGAAATTTTATATGGAAATGCAAACACTGAAAGTATTGTTTTTCAGATGTGTAATGTCATTGAATAGCTCCCATTCCTTCTAAATGAAGGTTTACCCATTGTCATGGTTTTGGCTGGGATGGAGATAATTTTCTTCACTGTAGTTAGTATAGTGCTGTGTTTCGGACTTGGTATGAAAATAATGTTGATAACACACGGATGTTTTAGTTGTTGCTAAGTAGCACTTAGCCTGGTCAAGGACTTTTTCAGCTCCCCATGCTCTGCTGGGTGCACAAGAAGCTGGGAGGGGCCAGCCAGTACAGCTGATCCAAACTGACCAAAGGGATATTCCATATGATATGACATCATGCCCAGTATATCAACTGGGGGGAGTTGGCCAGGGGACAGTGATTGTGGCTCAGGGACTGGCAGCATTGGTGGGTTGGTGGAAGGCAGTTGCCATCACTTCTTGGTTTTTTTCTCCCTAGGTTTTGTCTCTCTCTTGTTATTTTCCTTTTCATTCTTTTTTTAATCATTAAACTGCTCTTATATCAATCCATGAGTTTTCTTACTTTTACTTTTCTGATTCTTTCCCCCATCCCCCTGGGGTGGGGGGAGTGACAGAGCAGTTGAGTGGTGCTTAGCTGCTGACTGGGCCTAAACCACAACAACCTTGAAGAGACTTTATTTAAAATAATAAATTAAAAATGTAAATACTATGCTGACCCCTGTAGTGCTTAAATTGGGGTTTAATCCTCAAGGTCAGTTTAAGTGAACTCTGTTGTCCCTGAATTCCAGCAAACTCTGTAATTCAGATGTTGTCTGTTATAGAGGACTGATTCCTCCTTTCTTCCTGGTTTGCAGTCCATGGCCAACATCTTTGTCTGGTGTACACTGTTGTCCTTCTGCTTTAATGACTGTGATACCTCAGGTGACATCAGCTGAGAATATGTCCTTTGATCGCATCCTGTCCCCACATCTGGGGACATACAGAACCCTCAACAGGCACACTTCTATTCCCAGATGATTTCCAGATCATAGGAAGAATTTTAAAGGCTCTGGAAAACTCGAAGACAGAAGAAGCAGGGCCAGTTGGGTTCAAAATCTTAACTTCCTTACTTTTTCCTTCAGAAAACAGGGGGCTAAAGGGATGAGTCAGGGGCCTAAGCATCCTTCAGTGATACCAGTTGTTAACAGGCCACAGCTTGAAGGGGTCTTGAAGACCTGAGTGCAGAGTGATAAAAAGGGAATTTCTCTTGAAGTTAAGACAAAGCAAGTAGTACAGTGAAAGCAATTACGTCAGATCCTACTATAGTGAGGTGAGCAGTAAGCTAGACTTGTAATGTCATTAAGAAACTGTAAGGTCCTGGGAGTTAAAGATCCTGTGATACATCTTTATAAGGTTACAGGTACCTATCTGTGACAATCTCAGACTTTGTTCTTAAAAACTTTCAGTTTGTTTTAGCTCTTTAAATATCTCTGTAGTTAGCTCACCTCTGTATTTCCACCCTTCCCTACTGGAAAGGTGAAGAAGTACAAGTAATGTAACCAAACCTATTTGATTTTTTTAATATGAACTTGACCTGCTACTTCATTGGAAGATAACAGACTGTTTGATCCTTTGAGTGTGTAAAATTGATTTGGGGGATGTTTTGAATATTTTGCTATTAGTTCTATTTGGAATATACATACGTTGGAGCAAGGGAGGGGTTTTCCCATCATAGTCTGACATTCATTGCTAAATGAAGGGAAATGTACAACTGTGGACAACTAAGAAACTATCCAAAAGAATGTACCCAACCGCAGCAAGCAGTTTTTAAGTGTAAAGGTATGGAAAATAATAAATAATTACAAGAATCCCCATGTTGCTGACCTGAGAAGATGCTGCTTTTCCAGTGGCAGCGGGAGATGCAACTCCCCAGTCCATCATTTGCTTCTCAATCCACCCCATTTCCTAGGGTACCTATTAGTGAAGACTAAGAAAATCACCAATGTATATTTTTTCTAAAAAGAAATGAGGAAAGTCTACTGGTGAGCTTTAAAAAAATAAAAAGTTCATGAAACATTTTACTGCTGTCTTCTAGAATGTATCAGGGCATAGAATCATAGAATCATTAAATTTGGAAAAGACCTCTAGGATCATCAAGTCTAACTGTCAACCCAACACCACCATGCCTCCTGAACCATGCCCTGAAGTGCCACGTCTACATGCTTTTTGAACACATTCATGGATGGTGACTCCACCACCTCTCTGGGCAGCCTGTTCCAATGCCTGACCACTCTTTCAGTGGAGAAATTTTTCCTTATATCCAATCTAAACCTCCCCTGATGCAGCTTGAGGTCATTTCCTCTTGTCCTATCACTAGTAACTTGAGAGAAGAGACCAACACCCACCTCGCTACAACCTCCTTTCAGGTAGTTGTAGAGAGTGATGATGTCTCCCCATCTTCCCCCCTCTTCTCCGGGCTAAACAACCCCAGTTCCCTCAACCTCTCCTCATAAGACTTGTTCTCCTGACCCTTCACCAGCTTCGTTGCCCTTCTATGGACAAGCTCCAGCAACACTACCAGCATCAGCACTACCACGGTTACAGGAGGAAGAAGAAGGTTTCTGTGGGTCTACCAGTGGCTCAGCAGGAAGGTGTGACTAACTCTCTCTTTATCTCAGTTTACCTTTTATAGTTAAAATTGAAATGCATTTTTTTATGGGCTACAAAAACATTAATTAATGTTTAAGAACTGTGAGACCCTTTAATAAGGAGCTGCTCTTTATGAAAGTAAAGACATATTTATTAATAACCAGGTGGCTGTTTTGCACTTTGTCCTCTCATAAATAGTACCCTAAAGAAAAAAAAATATTTTTAGGAGCTTTTGGATAAGAATTGCTACCCCATTACAGAACTGAAGTAACTTTGAAAGATGTCTTATACAGCCATACTATGTGCACTTTTATTGCATGAGGGATTTCTAATAGTCAACAGAAGTTCCTTCCTGAGGACCTGGGGAGAGTGTGATCTAACTCTTTCGATATAATCATGAACCACAGAGCAAGCACTGAGTAAACTGATAGCATAAATGGAAAGGTCACAGCCTGTATTGAGAGAGAGGCTGTAGTATTCCCCTCTTAAAAGAGACGTGACAATTCATTTTGATATACCTCATAGAGGTATAGATGACTGAAGGCGAGAGCATACTCCGTTAGAGCTCAGCAAAAGGGTCTGGGTGCCTCAACATGCACCCCTCATGTCCTCACCACTCCTGTGCCCCTCGCAGCAGAAAGCAAATGCAGTCTTAGGCTGCGTCAAAGCTCAGTGTTCATCCCTTCTCTTTGGTTGCAATTCATTGAATCCTTGATGGTTTGACTTATGTGTGCACCACAGTGGGTTTTAGGGGATCTTTATGAAGAAAAGGCTGCAGAAATGTCTTTATTCTCCTTTAGATTTCTCATTAGATCAAAAGATTCCTTAGGCTTTGCACTCAGTGTGACATGGATATATGTGTGTATTTGTCATGTACATAACTGATGGGGCAGCAGAAAATGGAGCTTGGAAATATTGGTATCAATATTAGATTAGAATTTGATCATACCAGCAAAATCTGTAGGTTAACAAGAGTATGTCTGTGTCAGGATGAGATGATCATCCAGAAATAATAGAATTTATGTTTCAGTATCAGAAAACTGTGAAGGTTTAAAGCCAGGATATGTGTTTATCTGTTTGGTTTTGGGGTTATTTTTGTTTGGTTGGTTGGTTTTGGCTTTGTTTTATTTTTTTTATTTTTTTTAATTTTCCCTGAAATATCTCTTTGTGCCAGGTATTGTATCCTCCAGTCATTAGAGCTACTAGTTTAAACAGAAATAGATATGTAGAAGCATATTCATGCTGTACACTCTAGGGCAGGTGAACACTAAATTTACCTCCAAGTGCTTTAAATGTCAAATAAGATTAACCATCCGCTAATCCATCTAACAATTCACTAGAATTTTTGCTCTCTGGCAATGTCTTTGCATAATAGACAAGGTAACCCCTGTGCTGCCTGGTAGTTGTTCAGCATATGGCCAGCAAAAACAAACGTGTGTTGGATGACGGGGTCATTTTACACACAATGTGCTGTTCTACATAACCTTTTCCTTGATGAACAGCAAACATTGTCCAAAGAATCCCGCAGAAGAGTCACTGAGTGGTTTACAGAAGTTAATGGCCAGGCGCTAATGTACCCACTCCTATATTTAGAGAAAATAGTGATATGTGTGTTCAAAGACTACAAATGTTGCTAGATTTTTGCAGAAATAAAGGTAAGAACAAACTATAACTGAAAATTTGGTCCACCATTAAAAAGAAGGGAGGGAGGAATATTCTTGTCTGCACATATAACAAGTGTAGCACAGCTCTTCCTGGTTCAGGGAAAACCAGGTTTCCTGGTTCCTCAGCTTCAGGACCTGAGCTGTGAATTCTGATCTACAGCAATAGCCAATAGGAAGAGGAAATGAGCATTGCACAGGGATTCAAATAAGTGTAGTTATATTTTGGAGAAGCATAAAAGCTGCAATTCAGAAAGAAAATATTAACAAAATATTGAACAGGGCAGATGGATACTTTAAAAACTGCAGGAAGGTGATTCACATTAAAAAGTGCCGCTACACAATAGGGCCCGGATAGAGAAGTTGGTGCTGTTTAGGGCAAGCGAAGGAAATCAGCCTGAACTGTGCTTATTGTGCCAGAGGCCTCTGTGCCACGAGGCCAGGGAAGGGAGCTGGTGTGTGAATGCCTGCCCTCTGCCACTGTGCTGGGAGTGCTTTCAAAAGCCTGTGGTCTGTAGTCCAAGGAGGACTGTATTATTCAGCCAAATATTCCAACTCGAGCAGAGAGAGATTTCCCACCCTGCATCCAAACAAAATGAAGTCAGCTTTGACTCTGCAAAATGTCGATGAATTCTTCAGAGTAAATCAGCCCTGTCAGTCTGATGTGGAACTGTCATCTACTTGTGACATAATATAATATGAAATGATATTGAACAACATGCTTTTGGCACTAAATTGTTAGCGGGTTTTAGCTTTGACAGCAGCAAGTTTATTGCTTTAATCCCAAGGTCTTTTAACCCTCTTTGACATAAATTGAGGTTGGCTTTTGTGAGAAAACTCCACTCTCTCTTCCTTTACCTAAAACTGCTTTTAACAATTGATGCTCATACATCAGACCCTCATTTTGAGTGACAAAAGAAAAAAGATCTATTAGAATAGAAGGAAAAAAGGGTCAATTTAGGTTAAGCAGTGTGTCTCTTTTGGTAGGCATCACAGCTTTCTTCAGGTGAATGTGAATTTTAAGTTGTAATAGTGTATTGCTGTAGCAAAATAAAACAAATCTGTGACAAGAAGAGAGAATAAGTATTGCAGGAGAAAGGCTGACAACCTGCAACAGGACTATTCTTCCTCTATTTGATGCAATTTAATTTACTGCTGAGCCTGGGTCTGTTTTGAAACTTTTCTTAAAAGACCAAAGGATTTCCTCTTCTATCCAAACATTGCAGAGAGGCTAGTTTAGCAAGGGTCACATGTAGAAATACAGATATATAGAACAGATACTACATGCACACAGTTTTGCTGAATATTATAGCTGGCTGATATCACATAGTTTAATATTAATTTAACTTTTCTGAGACACCTTGTTTCATTTGATAAGTAAGTACACGCTGTCACCAGTGCTCTGATAATCTGGTCACAGAAATACATCACATATGAACTGTAACATCAATAATACAGGACACTCTTACCACCCTTTTCTTCTATCCTCATTTACTGTAAGATGCTCATAATGTTTCTTTGAAATAATTTCTTTATTACATTTAATGTAATCTGCCCTTAAACCATGTAATAATGGAGTGAACACATTCTCAGTATATTCACAATTATTTTTTTTAATGTTTTCTTTGTTCTCACATAGGGAAGATTATATTATTGATCTACCATCATTTTTACAGAAGAGAAAAATAAGGAAAATATTACACAAACAAAACTTGTGTTTCTCCCCAGGTGTGGGCATTTTTAAAATTTTTATAAATTGCACTTTTTTTCTCTTATAAAAATCAGGTTTTTCTGTTTCTCTTATGTAATTTTTTCTTATTTATGCTATTTTATTGTTATTATCTATAACTTCCTCATAGAAATTTTGCTCCTGGCTGATGTTTAATATATAAACAAGTTGTTCCATGAGCATCAAAACTGGTATAATCTGTATCTCCTATGGAGTTGTGTCTTGTTTCTCTTACACACCTCTCTGCAGCAATAACCTCATTTGCCCCATGGCTTTTGGTGTCCCCTCCACTCCAACACCTTCAACTCCCTCTTCAGAATCCCTCTCTCCTCCATATCTTCCAACTCTTCTACCATAATGTCTTCAGCTGGGTGCCCAGAGCTGATTGTAATGCACTGCTTCTGTACTCAGTTATGTTCCTCACAGACTGAATAAAATATTAATACAAATGAATAAATACAAATTATAAATAAGCTTCACTTGGATTTTTATTTTGGGAACTCCATCCCCCAAATCAGGAAAATACCAGAACAGAGAAAATGTTTCTAGGCTTTCTATAATAAACAGTGTTATTTTGCTTCCTAGTTATATTAAATAGAAATTATAATAATGTTTCTATAGATTATAATCTATAGCATTCTGTACCTTAAAGATATGGTGATAGCTATGTTATACCATAAACATGTTTTGCTATACATCAAGATTAAGCCAGAATAATATTAATTTTGAAGGTTGCCCACATTTTTCTAGTATTGGCATCTGATTTCTTTGTTCTTCATCCTTCTCTTTATGTGTCCTTCAGTTTGCATGCAGGATAGGCCTAGCTCCTGATGCAACTCCTGACTTCTCTGAAACCAAGGGCAGTAATGTCTTAATCAGGATTTGGCCCTACAGAGTGACTGCACCTGCCAGAGCATAACATAATCCTCTACAAGGTGTTTCTCTTCAATAGGTCCTTCACCACCACAGTGCTTTTCAGCAGACAGCATGGCAGCTGTGCTCCTGCAGCATTGTTCTGACTCTTTAAGCATTTGATACTGGCAGCCCTTGCAGTTTCCCTCCTTTTGTTACAGTTGTAAGTATAAATTCCACACCACTTCCAAATCCTGACAGAATGAAACTTGGGGAATTGGGAAAATGGAGTTAGTGTATGAATTATGATCTTGTCCATGCAATAAAAAGCACTATCAGTGGGCATTGAGCAGCTGAACTACCCTCGTGTTGTTTGTATTTTTATGGACACTGTTATAACTATAGTCAAGTATGATTTAACTTTAAAAGGGATGCTGTAACATTGCTCAAGTCCAGAGCTGCCATAATCTTTTGTGGTAAATCTTTGGATTTTATCTAGCCTTTAAAAATGAAGGTAATACAAAGAAATAGTCACAGAATACACGGAAGCTGCATTTTCAATGACTTGCCAATCCATTCTTTTTATTTGGTTTTGCAAATATGTAAACACTTCTGAGCATGGTGGTTTTGCGCGTCGTTTGCTTCTATGTTACATCAAACGGCCATCCCTTATAAAATGGAGAGATCATTTTACAACCTAATTTCTACAAATACCACGTATACAGTTCTGAGATTTCTGTTGCTTGGGCATTTCAGTAGCACGATTTCATTCTAACTATTATGGATGTACAAGTTGCATTTGCTTTTAAAAATGGATTCAAAATAATTAAGGTTACTTTTGTTTTTAAACATTGAATGCATTCAAAATCAATATCTTATTTTGATTCTAGATGCTCTTGTTGTGCAGAACAGGAGATGGAGGCTGTTTTGGTCATTGTCACTAATTCTGTATGAGGCCTTAGCTGACTTGCTTAAATTTTCTCAATCTTTTAGCTTATCTGTAATTTCCTGTCTCTTGTTTGGTTTATTTAATTAATGTTTGTAAACTGGTTTTAGATACTTACATGGAAAGTGCTGAGTAAGTATTATTTGCTATGTGCTGTTAGGTCTGAAAGTGGACATTTGCTGCTGCTGTCACAGAGGTAACATATTTAATGATTTCCAGGTTTTACAAATACACCATGTTGATGGATATTTGGGGATAGCTATGCAATTAAATAATTTAGCTCAACACAAATAGGATCTTGTAGCTAAAATGTTTAATCAGAACCTCAGAAGTTTTATTATGCAGCACAGGACAGCAAAATTGCAAGTATAAAACATACCCCGACTCCCCATTTCTCAGCATTCTTGTCTTAGAAAAAAGCTGTAAGCAAGAGTAACAGATTCTTCATTCCTTCAAGGCATTCCCTGAGGGCTTGCCTGCCCTAAATAATTATACAGCCTTAAAACAGTTGTCAGACACTGCAGCCAGGACTGCTACCTCTCATGATTTTTTTTTGAGAATCTTGCAATAGCTGCTGCATGTCTCAAGGTCCTGCCTTTGGAGTTGTAATGCTGTAAGAAGGTCTGAGCTCGCCTTGTTAAATGAACAGAAGTTTTGGGCTCCTTGTTGTTAATAAAAGCTTGAAAATGTAAAATGAAAAGAATCAAGCTTCCAGGTGGTGATGTCTTCCTGCATCCTCTTATTACTTTTAGAAATCCATAGTTTCTTAAGATGTTTCTCCTAATTTCTCTTAATTTTCACTTGTTTAAGGTACTGACAAGGTTGTGTCTGCTGCTGTGTGTCTGGCCACAGTACTAGATAGTGAGTCCCTCAAGAACGCTTTTTGACCTTTCTTGTACCTGTTTCGTTAGAGTTAATATGGCAGCAGGAACAGCCACTGCCCATCAGTACTCTATCCTGTGTTGACCTTGCATGCAGCTAGAATGAATGAGCTGGCACCAGGATCAGGATGATATGGCTCTGCCCTGCTCTTGAAGGAGCCCCTGTTCCTTTATTCAGAGATGTCTGCACTATTACAAACATGACCTAAGTTTGTACAGGGACCATTTAAATCTGTAGTAGCCATTATGGGTAACCATAATTCCATTTACATTTATTCCTTACGTATAACTAGGAGTGGATAATATAGAGATATAACTGATAAGGACTGTTGGGACTGAGGGTTGAATTATTCAAATTAAAGCACGTTTGTGAATGGTTTGTCTTTCCAGTTTAGAAGAGCTTTGGAAGGGGGAAAAAATACCCCTCAGAACATTGCCCTTGCCTTTTGATGATGCCTAGGCTATCTCTGGGTTTTGATTCCTTCTATTCCAACCCCTCCAACATGACCATTACACTCAGGAAGAGAAAAATAAAAAGGCTATGGAAACAAAGAAAAGAGTAAATTGTTCTGCTCTTTACTCTTACTGGGCAGCCTTTTGCTAGTGGTCTTTGAGATTATGAAGAAAGAATTTATGTCTGAAATGTAAGTTAAACCTATCCCTCTCTTTGTGTTTTGTATTCTTTTGTTAACTGCTTATCTGAGCTGGAAAATTGCTCTATTGCTAGTGATAGTAGGGTTATGGAGTGCTGCTTCAATTTTTTTGTTCTAGGGAATTATTTCACCTGATTTTTTTTCCTGGGATTTTATTCCATATGCTATTTAGGCTGGAAACTAAGGTTTGTTTCCCTAGATGAGTTCAAGTAGGTAGTCTGTGAAAATTGGTTTAAGTTTCTGTAAATAAATAAATGATATTTCTAAACAGAGGATCTTGGGGTGAGTGGGTGGAGAGGGATTGTTGGTTTTATTCCCAATTCAGGAATTTGTCTTTACAGAAAAGCTTCAGGTTGAAAAATTGATTCACTTTGTTAATGCCAAGCTTAAAATGACAGTACAAGCAAAGAAGGGGAGTGGTGACCTAATAAAGATTTGTCTTCGATGTTCCAGCCTCCAGACTGGCCACAGGATCCCTGACAGACTAGAGAGAGATGGGTTGGAGAGGCTTTGGGATTTAGCCCTTAATGGGAACAATGATATGCTGCCTCTGCCCAAACAGAGCTCCTGGTGCTGCTGGGATTGATTACATTTACACAGTGTTGCCATGATCTGGTGTGCACATAGGACATAGTGCATGGAATCAGAATACCCACAGTCATAAAGAGCCTGTTAAATAACAACATAATCACTTTTCAGTTCAGAAGTGAGAAGAAAGAGGTATTTTTCTGTTTAGTTTTTTATCTTGGCCCATGGCTTTCCTGACCGGACCTTGGGTGCTGCCAATAGCTGGAATCTGGTCCTAAAGCCAAGTCTTTCTGTTCCGATAATGGGGGCAAGTGAGTCCTTATACAATCTTCCTTTCACTGGGAAAAAGTGTGTGGGGATGGCTGACGTAGTATTCCCAGACAGCTTATCAGAGAAGTTGTTCTCCATGTAGTGCAGATGTACTGTAAGATTTTTCAAAATTCTTAAAGCTTGGAGTTCTTCCCATCATTGTGGGAATTTATTTGGTGCATGGGTGATTTGGATGCATCTCATTTTTAGCTTTGTTATGTAAAAAAAAAGAATAAAAGAAAATGCACTTAGGACATGACCTGTGTTTTAGCTAGAACTCAGTCATTAGCACAATATCACAATCAACAAATAACTTCAGGGCTAAAAAACAACAAAAAAGCAGGATGAAAAAAGGTGGCAAGAAAGGAGGAGACAGAGTATTAAAAAGTATTGTAGATAAAGAACTGTTGACTGCTGCTCTTGTAAATATTTCAAAATATAGATCCAATGTTTTATGGGTCACTAAAGCTACTGTAAATACACCAGCTGAATCCCAAATACATCATTCTCAATCCCCGGCAAAGACAAAACAATGCAGCTATAATATACCCTTCGTCATTCCTTGTAGATGTGGATTTAGCTGCAGAGCAAGATGACTGCAGATAGAATATCCAACCACAGGAAAGAAAAGGAAATCCAAGCCTGCCTACTCTCCAGTTTTCTATGTAGTATATCGTGTACTACAGCAGTAGATCCCAGAGACCTTGAACTTCTCTTTATTTGTTTCTGGTTTAGCTGTGAAAGCTGATCAAACTTTTCTAATTGGCTTGGAAACTAATTTCATGCCTTACTCTACCTGCAGATTCAGAAGAAATTACTCCTCAGGTTTGTACTAAATCTGTTTTAAAAGTCTCTGCATATTCATCCATGGAGGACAGGCTCTCAAACACTGAGGGCTCCCACATCTTAGTGGGCTCAAGGCATGATTTTTGTTGTGGTGCAGAGACAAAATGCAAGTCAGGTGCCCCTTCTCTGGAAAGAAGGACACTGCTCCTGGAGTTTTATAGTCAGGACTAAGATTATGCTATAGCTTTTGTATCCCTATATAATTTTTTTTTAAATCAGGCTCTGCCTTCCATTATCTTTTTATGATTTTGTCTTTGAGTGTAAGCATTTGATTCAATTCAGGTTGGGTTCTAGAGGCATGCTGTTGAACACACTGGTCTGTGGTTGCCAACCTGAGCAATGCATGGTTCTGGGAACACTGTTAGTAAATAAAGCCTCTAATAGCACCAAACGAATGAGGTTCAAAAAAAGCTTATGAAGGACAAATTGACCCACAATGTTCTGGTGTCAGAAATCAGTTTCCCAGACTGCAGTTAGGAGGCAGAGATTCTTGTGCGGTACTGGCTCCTTTGGCCTCATAGGCTAAGCAACCTTCTCCTGTTTTCAGGATAACTCTCTAGTATCTTTTCTCAGCTCCTACAGTGTGAATGAAGACATTGGTTCACAAAAGACTATTGGATCAAATAGAGCAAACAAAGTCTGAAAAAGTACAACTGCTTTCCCAGATCTCTCCTGCCTTCCTTAACACTGCTCCAAAAAGCCTAGTCTATAACTACTGTTAGCAGAAGAATTTTAAGAACTTTTGTCTCAGTGTGAAGGTTAAATGCTCATTAGCCCATCTGCTTAGAGTAGGTCAGTCCATCTTCAAATGTGATTGTCTCCAAATCCCAGATATTTAGACATTTTGTCTTAA